>NW_022476086.1:0-106843 GCF_009193645.1 Aspergillus pseudonomiae | reverse complement strand
AAAAAAAAAAAAAAAAAAAAAAAAAAAAAAAAGGCCAGAAGGCCATTCATCATATATACATATGAACCTCAGTCATCAAGAACAGATTCAAAAGTAGAAATTCATTGACCATCGCACAATTTCAAATCATACAGCATATTTACATCCAATTTTACTAGTCCACCCAAAGTTTCACCCGAAGCTTTCTTTGTCACCCCTCCCGGAGCCTAAGCAGCAACACGTCTCCTCTTCATTCCAACCATGAGTCCCAGAGGCTTGCGGAGGAATCCCTCCCTCGTCTCCATGGGTCCATCCTGCTGAATTTCGAAGTCAAACAACCGGAAGACAGTTCCACAGATGACGAGCAGCTCCATCTCCGCGACGTTCCGGCCGACACAGGCGCGGGGACCAGTGCTGAAGGGGATGAAAGCGGCCTTCTGGCGGGCAGTCAGACGCTTGGGGTCCCAGCGCTCGGGGACGAACTGCTCGGCATCGGGACCCCAGATTTCCTTGGAGCGGTGGATGGTGTAGCTGGGCACGGAGACGACATCGCCAGGGTAGAAGGTATGGCCTGAGATTGTGACCGGGGGGTTACCGGCAGGAATTTCACGGGGAAGGCCCATGGCGGAAGTGCTGTGGATACGCATTGTTTCCCAGATGACCCATTGGAGACTTTTTTCTTAGTTAGCTTTTGGCCAGGACAAGTAGTGTAAGGGGGGAGCGGGAGCGAAGGAGAATGACATACTAGGGGATATCCTTAACCATTGCGTGAACGGGCACATCCACATCCTTGGGAATCGACTCGTCGAGCACCTTGTGCAGCTTCTCAATAACCCCAGGAGTGCGCAGACACCAGTACAAAATAGCACAGGAGGTGTTACTCGTAGTATCAGAACCGGCAATCAGCTGCGTGAGCGCCTCGGCTGTAAGTTCCTCGCGGCCAAGCTTGTTTCCATTGGAATCCTTGCCCTCCATAAGACGAGCCAGCAAGTCCACACGAGTGTTGTTCGCCATAACCTCCGGACGAAGACGCTCATTCACCCGCGCGACCGCAATACCAGCCAGATTCTGCACAGCCTCGAGTCCATCCTTGAAGAAGCGGTCGGGGATAAACTTCGCCCAGGGAATGAGACTGGGGCAGGCACCCAGGGTAGCAGAGACTTCACCACGGCGGTTGAGGACTTCGACGGCCTGCACATAGCTGGGCTTGTCGTTCGGGTTCAAGCGCATTTCAGCGATGTCCTGGCCCTTCTCGAGCATACCGAAGGGGGCACCAAAGGCGAGGTCACCAATGATGTCGAAGGCGAGGTAGTTGAACCAGTTCAGGGCGTCCAGGGTCGCGTAGCCGGTCTTGGGGTTAGCTTGGGTATCGGCGAGGCGGTTCCACTGTTTCACGAAGAGCTCGGCATTTCCATGGATGTATTGTTCGAACTGGCCGATGGATTTCATGGAGAAGGTGTGGCTCACGGTCTTGCGCTTACGGGTGTGTTCAGCGCGGTCGCGGGTGTTGAAGAGACCGCGGCGGATAGAGACGAAGGCATCGTAGAAGTCACTGTATTGTTATCAGTTTTTTTTGCAATGTTGTTTTGTTGGCGGAATTTGCATCCGCAGAGGATGTTGATTGTCTAGGGGAATAGTGAAGAAAGGAAGAGACATACGCCTTAAGGAATCCATTTCCGTGTCCGTAAACAGCCTGAATAGCCTCGTCGTCGGCAATGGAGATATGCCTGGGTGCAATGCGCACGAGTTTGCCATGTTTCTTATGGGCGTTGTCGACAGTGATGAAGCGGTGCCCCTGGCGGGCTTGCAACATCAGCCACAGGTTGGAGAATGCGGCGAAGCCGGGCGAGGGTATATCGCGTAAGCGCCATAGCTGCAGGTAGGGCAGGATATAGTACACGAAGACGGCGGCGGTGAGCACATACGCTGCGCCGGTTGGCGTCAGGAGCTCGGCAATCATGGCGGGTATTGTCCTTGTTGTACTCCTCCAGCAAGACGGTATAATGTAGGACAATTAAGAAGCTAAACCAGGGAGGTGCGTTAGCATTGGCGAAAGGATTCAGAATTTAACCATAACGGGATGATCGTGGAGAATCAGTTGGTAACCGTTGCCACTAACCTTGTTTCGGTAAGAGATGAGTGAATGATTGCCGTCAAGAATCAATCAACTCCACGCCTGAGAAATTGTTGAAAGGTGAAGAATGCTGTCAACAGAGAATCGAAAGAGAAACAAAGATCTCAGGAAAAAAAATAAAAATAAAATAAAATAAAATAATAAGAATCACTCTAATGGTCGAAGAATCATATCATGTCTCTCTATCATCCTCATCAGGACTATGGCTGATGGTCAATATTTATGGGTCTAGCGGCAACGAGGCTTCCCCGAGGCTATCCAACCGACGGAAGTCAAATTCGGGAAGTCTGGGGTTGACTTGCGGTTCTTAAGCAGCCGATGTTGGCCTCCGATCCCCCGCTTCTGCTCTCGGTTAACGTGCCCCTGCCAGTCACGAGTCATGATTGACCGCTCATGCTTGCCCACGGTTCTGTTGGTCGCCTTCAAGTCCATCACTGGTGAAGCACATTCGATTAGCTTTGAGCCAAGCTAATGTGGTCATCCTTCTTACCTTTCCCGCCTCTCCCATTGGTGGTGGCCGGTACACCACCAGTAATAATTCGACTACACATTTGGTGGCGTCGCGGTGGACAACAGATGTACTCGTAATTAGTATGTACGTTCGCTACGTTGTTAGGTCGCCAAGGTGCAAAGGACTCCCAATTATATTCTATTTTATTTCAGCAAGGTATGGAGGTACTATATGCAAATATGTCATGTCGGGATGCATATGATACGTCACGTTGTATCGATGATGTGCAGACACGAAGAGCCATAATGCAGGTCTCCCTCTACGGCTGGTGAAAATGTAGCTGGTCCTAGCATAGGTCGTATGCTCCACAATATACTGCCGGTGTATGAATATGTACAAGTCTTCTTCGCCAAAAATCTTTCACTCTACCACTGGTCCCCTTCCACCCGATACAATCCACTCTTCCTCTTCTCCGCCTCCCATCGCTCAACCCATGCCTTCATTCGCTCCCGACTTTTCCGGCTGCCAACGTTTACCGTAGGGATCACCCGTCCGATCCGGAGCGCACAACAGAACATCGTCAGTTCCCGAAACGAGCTGTGTTCGCTGTACGGCACTCCAAAGCACGCGCTTTCACGCGTACTTCCGCGCTGGGGCACCAGGTCGCGTGCGGTGAAAGGCGTCTTCCAATGAGCAGAATGTAGCACCGTTGAGACGGGCGGGTTGTCCAACATCCTCTCTGTGGGTGGACGGTATGTCCATCCTGTCGGGCGGAATCCTACCACGCGAGTGAAGTGCGGCTTCATCGAATCCAGGTAGTCGGCCAGCGTTTCAGCGCGGATCTCGAACAGCGTCTGCATATGCACCTGGGCCTCCACAGGGTCATCCGTTAACAACGAAGAAAGCTCGGCATCCTCCAGGCAAGCACACACTCGTTGCTTGCCCGCAGTGGCATAAATCTTGCTCTTCAAGGCTCGGGCAATGGCTAGACATACGCGCTCTTTGCCGATACTATACGTGCCGATGACGACCAACAATCGGCCTTGCGGGCGAGACGATCTCTCCTGTATCTTTCCCGATCCCGTCACAGAGTTGAAAAATTTACTCATGATACTCCCGCCTCCTTTATTTGCCTTTTGTGACTGCCACGGCGCAGGGCCTTCGTCCTCGCCTTGGTCAAGGCTAACACAGAGCTCCGCGCAGGCTTCGATGACATCGATTTGACTAGGAAAGGAGTACTTGGGACTCAGATACGTAGTATCCAAGTAGCACACATCTATCCTTTGCTGCCGTTTCTGTCCCGTGACGGAGTCGACCACCTCGGGGCGAAGAAGGGCGTGTTGCACATGGGTCGGAGATGCTCGGAAATCGCCACAATGCAGAACCCGCTGAATCCTCTTGGACGGGCCAGACCCCATGGCCTTCTCAAAGAGAAAAATGGCGCTTCCGGGGCAATGATTGGCCTCGATCAAAGTAACTTGAACCCCAGTATTGGGGACCTCTGTAGTCTTCTCGAATTCTAAATCCACCACCCATCGCGGGTCTACCTTGAGCTGTTGGCGAACGAGATTGCCAGTAGCTTTGCTGCAGTAGATGGGTCCATGGCGCCAAGAGGCCGTGAGGCCTATGTAGTGGTCACTATGGTAGTGGCTCAAAAAGTAGGCATTGCATCCTTCGACTGCTCCATAACGAAAAGCATCCACACAGATCGAGAAGCCCGGAATAATCTTGTAGAATGGACAAGTTCGTTGATATGCCTGCTTGCCCCTAGACTTAACTTCCCTGGCCGCCGCGACTGTCCATGCTGTATCTTCCGCGTTACCTGCCATAAGCTTCGAGAAAGCGGATGCTGTCTTGGATGTGCCGGAGGAATATGGATCATTTTGTGGTGGTCTTGCAATGGAAGCGAGTTCCGCGCGCGTCAGCGCCATTGCCGCTGTGTCGGGCTTCAGTTTTGGCAAAACAGTGCTAGGTTTCCCATCAAGGCAATCATTGACATGCACCGACACGTCCTACTACTATTAGCATGTAACTTGTAAATAGTCCAAATCAAGAGAGCGCCTTACAACGTCACTCAAGCCTACCAACTCGATCTGGCATATTGGGCACACTGCTACAATACCGCCAGGATCCACATCGCACTCCTCTAGAGCTGGCAAATCGTTCGAGTCGTCGAAACCAAATATCGTCTCTTCGGGTTCTTCTTCGTCGTCGTCGTTTTCCTGGTCTAAGAGTCCTTCTTCCCCTCCGAAATCGTCCTCTTCTAGATCGTCAAAATTCGCAAGTTCATCATCTTCGATATGGCTCGTGGCTTCTCTTACCAATGAGGGTACGGCGACATCGGAAGTTTGATCATCATCGTTCCGGTCATTATCAACGCCCGTTACATCCTTCTTGGCTTCGGGCTTTGTCAAGACCGCTGGCTCGTCACCTAAATCTCCAAATGCCCCCATATCCTCCTCACTATCAGACTCATCGATAAACGGTCCGCTGACCTTTCGCGATTTTGCGGGTGCAGGCGTTGTCGAAGAGACTTCATCCTTCACCTGATCGGTCCGAGGAGAGGATGACTCTGACTGGACCTTACGCTTCTTAACCGCAGACCCATTCTCGTTATATCTCTCCTCCTCCTTTGGAGCCACGAGGTCTCCATCATCTTCACCCCAGATGTCATCAGGTGTCCGGGACCGGGACCGCGGAGGCGTACTAGGATCTATTGAGGCCGGCTTCTTTCCATTCCGATCATCTAAGAACAACCCGCCACCGCCGTTACTCTTAGAGCTATCTTCCCGCCGGAGAGATGAACTGCCCTGTCCGTTACCCGTCGGTCGGTCTGCTTTCGTTGCAAATTGCGTAATCCGAGACTGTCGAGATGTGGCTTGCGGCGGGCCGTCCGCCTTCTGAAAAAAGTTCAGGAGACTGCTGTTCCGTTTCACAGAGCCTTGTTGCTTGGACCTGAAGGGCTGTTTAGATGGCGTCGAGCCTTTCTTTGAAAATGATCCAGCCATGTCGAATACTTTGTGTGAATCAGGTTGTGGTCGATATTGGCGGCCGTAGGTGTATTCAGATGAGGGGCAAATTGTTGGTCGCTGGATGGGATCCGGTTCATCAATCTGATTTCAATGCGTTATATGTCTTATATGTTCATACTGTACTGAGTCCCCCGTTTTTCGTACAATTCTCGAAATGAATGTCGACGACAGAAACCAACGTAAGGACAAGAACGTGGCGCGGCGCGGCAATCATTTTCGCGTCGCGAGATCACGTGTCCATATTACCCGATAGGATTACTCTTGCCTCATATTCGACCTAGTTTCACCGGGTACGGTTGAATTATATTTGAATTTGTAAAGCACCGGCAAGTAGCCTATGCCACATGCGTGTAGACATAGCTTAAGCTGCTGTTTGCAGGGAAGGTACCAGCTCTAATCGACAGGAATAGGATCTTCGAATCCTCAGCGCCCTTCCAAGCTTCCTTTGACATCTCATAGACCAAAAAAAATATTCAATTTCTGCCACCACCTAGACCGGTATTCATATCCTAGGCTTTCTCCGTGGCGATCATCACATAGATTATTTTGTTCCGGGGGCACGCAGCGACATCGCATCGTAAGGGGATTAAACTAGCATGATCGGATTCTCTTCTCTCTTTGTACTTCGGGTTACTTCGATCACCGAGCTTTTCCGGCTTGGTTGGCTGCCTCTGTAGTAGAATAAATATTAGCATTGATTTTAGAATAGTGCGGACAAGCGGAGTGGGAGCGCAAATCGCAAGCTTACCTCGTCTTGTGGCATCCTCCAGCAAACCGACATCTACTTCCGATCGGGGCAGGACAACGTAGCGAACCACACTACCACGGATGAACATGTTCTTCACGGACGAGAGGTGAGGGTACTTGTCCAGGTCCAGGACGTCGACATCGTCGAGCTTGATGTTGAGGTATTGGTCGACGGATTTCAGTGTTCCGCGGATACGAATGTCGTTTTTGAGCTCAATAATCACGGTTTGGTTTGTGAGGGTCTTGAAGAAACTGTACTGTGTTAGAGAAGCTTCGTTCTTTTGCTTGACCTGTCAGTCGTGGGCCGGCATACCTGAAGAAGAGCATGGTTGCGGCGGGAGGGTAATTGAGCGCGGGGTTGTGGTGTTTGCAAGCCTTATCGCATGGCCTCGTGGGATATATTTGTGGATAAAAGGTACAATTGCCCTGCACTTCCCAGCGAGCAATTCAAGGTATAATGGAGAGACCGTAAAGGTGGGGGAATATAATACCGTTGAAGTGATGTTGTCAGTCGCAATCTAATCTGCTCCGGTCGGGTGTCACGTGATATGGACTGTTGTCGTTCGTGTTCAGCGAGCTGGCTTTAGTGACTACATGACACTCTAGCAATGACCAAACAATGTTATCCAGAGCGTTCCCGATGGGAGGCTGTCAACGAACGAATAAAATTCTACATAGGTGTCTGATTCCAGGTAACAAGTGTAGTGGCTTTCTATCGTTCCACATGTGTTGTTGGGATACTATAGTTCTGCTATGGGCTCTCCTCCTGTCTCATGCATGCATTTGCCCAACGCGCCTGGACAAAATCATCTTGTTCAAATCCCTTCGCATAAAATGGGCACCAATCAATCTCGTATATTACATTAATGCTCGCCGCCAGGGCGGTATATGGGTATCATAGCTAACTTGTATCATTCACATACATGAACCAAACGAAGGACAGGACCAAATAGAGATAAAAACAAGGGGTGAAAGAGTGAGTGAACCCTTTACCTATCATGGTTCTATTGGGGTCCATGTTGCTTCATCTGTCTTGGTTTCATCGCCCAACCAGACAAGCATGTCCAACCAGCTCCGTTCTTGCGACCCTCGTCGAAAACGCTTCCGATTCCTTCTAGCAACCTCCCCTGCTCTCGACCCATCTCGATTTGCAACTTGAGAAGCCATTGTTCCCAAATCCACCCACCAAACAGGCCAGTGACACTTGCAGCGTCAGCTGTGCTGCCGACCGGGCCCTGAACCGCTTCACATTCGCTGATGTGGCTCTTGACTCTAGGCTCGGGTGTCTCCCTGGGAACAGGGGAGACTGCCGGCTCGTTTCCCATTGGTAAGAACATCCAAGCTCGTTTGACCCCTACAAAACCACCTTTCTGCAGACGCCCGAGGAAGCTCTTCGTAGGGGTTGGGTCGTAGCCTCGCGTCTTGAGGTTGTATGCGAACTCAACGGACGTGGCAGATGCGTAAGGCCCTCCGCGCGATATCTGTGCATCCATCACGAAGAATTCTAGGTATCCACCTGGCTTGAGGCAGCGACGGCATTCTTGAAGGCAAAGTTCATATTCGTCTTGCTGGTCACCGGAGCTACGTTCGCTCTTCAATAGGGCTGGCAGTGAACGGGTAGAGATCACGTCAAACTTATTATTAGAGAATGGCAGTTGCCACAGATTTTGCACGGAAATTTGACGGTGGTTCGCGGGCCCTTTGATGCCACGGTTAAATGCCTGGTGCTCGGTGAAGACGGTGTAAACCTTGACGTTAGGGTAGTCATGTGCAATCTGCCATGCCCACTCACACGAAGCATGACCCCCGAGATCCAGAACTCTAATGCGACGTGAACCAGATCTTTGAGAGTCTGTTGAGACTGCCTTCGACTTAGCAAGTCGTTTGAAAGCAGGACTAGCAATCAGACGACCACCATTGAGGTATCGAAGGGCCTCCATGGCCCACATAGGCTCACTAATCTGGGTAAGCACTAACTGCTCCTTCTCCAGCATGGAAAACTGCGCTTTTTCCTCCAAGATGGAACCCACGACTGAATCGCGGGGTGCTTGGGAGAATGGACCTCTGTAAGGAGGCCGTCCGGGACGAACTAATTCGTAATTGCCCAATAAACAATTTGTATGTGTATTGGGCAGACCCAGTCGAATAGATTGCACGGCGTCGAAGCGCATGGTTCGGTGCATGAAAGTGTCTGTGTTTCTAGCACGTCGCCGAATAGACTGGAACCCCCTCCAATAGATTGAGTCCTTGCTTGCCAGCGCAGAAGGCTGGGAGCTGGGAGCTTCTGGAACTGTCTCGTCAAATCGTACGGACTTTTGGGACACGACTTGTGCTACGGCTTGTGTCACACTCTCCGCGATTGCGATACAGTCTTCTCTTTCGCTTACTGGGGTATTGGCGGGATTCGTTTCACACAGGGCAGCAAGATACGAAGCCTGCGCTGCGAGCCAAACGCTAGTTCGGTCTAGGCTTGCCATTGCCTTCTTTTGCAATTCATCTTCATAGTTCTCATCTCGCTCCTCCGGATTGTACATGCCTGGTCTTGCAATCTCATGCACACCATCGACGTCGTCACTAACTGGACTTTCTGCATGTTCTAAATGTGGCGCTGGGTCCTCAGAAGGGATCCTGATCGCAGTCGGGGGTCCTCTTGGATCGTAAACAGCTGTTAGCTGTTCATCAATTGACCTCTCAGGACATTCAATGATCTGCTCAACGATTTCCCCTTCGGTCCTGGTGAATGGTAGATCGTAAAACCTCTCAGCTATCGCAGATGAAGGAATGTTGTTTAACTTGGGAATCGACCAAGTGTGACGAGCTCTTGGACCAAGGGAGGCAAAGAAGCCACCAGGGGAGGGTATACTGAGTCTACTGAAGCTATATCCAGAGAGGTCTGAAGCGGGAGTCGCATCGTCAGCACTGCGTGGTCGCTCTGGTGTTTCGATCTGCCACATCTCTTCATTGCTTTCAGAAGTCTCTGACCAAGGATCCGGGGTCACATCCAGGGGAATGTGTCTCAACATTGCCAACGCATCTTCAGGGAGAAACACGCCTGTGTCAGAGGGAGTATCTTCGCGCACAGGGTCAGCGACGGGTGGCGATCTCGCTTGGCCAGGAATTCGAGGGAAGTTTCCGAGAAACTGTCGCCAATCCTCTTCGGTATTCTCTATCGCGATTTCAATACTTTGTAGATCTGAGCTTGTCTCTGGATTTTGAAGGTCGGCATCTTCTTCATCTTCGAGGTCCGGCCGGACAAGGATTTCATGCGGATTCCAGTCGTTGTCAGGAAGTGACTGGACATCTGGAGTAGCTGGAGCACTAATATTGGAGACTTGATCCGATGACACACTGCCGTCCAGCGACGGAGGAGCATGCACGGCCGGCACGGAATGGCCAAGAAATGATAAAGCTGCCGGGGAGACTGGGATCTTAGGGGGCGGCGTTGGGGGAATTGGTGAGCTTTTCGGGGCACCCTGAAGAGACGGCCATATTGTTGACGAGGGAATCGTAAGACTGGGATAGCGATTACGACTCGTCGGCGAAATCGAATTTCTTGTCGTTGGGGTCAGCAGACTTGTTGGGCGAGTACTCGAGATCGAAGTGCACTCATCACTCATCTCTGACTCCTCGTCGGTTGCATCATACAGATCATCAAATGTTTGCATTTGATTTTGCCATTCGGTATCTGAGCAAGAGGAGGTAGTTCCAGCAGATAAGGGAGACAGCAGACGGTTTAGTCTAGACGCCAGCGCCAGACCACTGGTCTTCAATTTTAACTGTGGCTGAGAAGCATTCTTGTTTGGGCGAGCCTCTCGGTAACGCGGTGTTTCCGAGTATTCCCCCTCACGAGAATCCTCAATTATGGTATTAAGCCTCGTCCCTCGGGCCTGCCGAGGAGGCGGACATCTGGCTGTTGCAGAGCGCAATAACTCAGTCATGTTGCCGTATGCGTTGCTGTTTTCTTTTTCTTCGAGAAAGAATAAGGAATTACAACATAAGCCGATGTTGTCCAAAACGAAACGTTCTAAGGGTATATTATTTCAACTGCGTTCGACGCCGATCAACGGGTCTACCAGCGCAAGCAAAGGATACAACGAAGGACGGCCTAGCTCACAGAGCTGAAGGCACAAATGTTCAAAGCCAACAAAAAGGAAAAAGAAAATTAAGGTAAAATGACCACAACGAAGTAGGTGAAGATCACGATCGATCCGTGGCGCATGGCTCTGATAAATACACCCAGGTCTGAGGGAGAAGAGGGGAAGATCTGGAGACGTCGTCCACACCAACCATCATCCGTGCAGAAACTACTGCACTATTGCGCACGACAAGCCAGGGATCCTTGGAAATAAACCTTTCAGAAAGGCTACCATTGGTTGCTGTAAAGACGGCGCTTCGCTCCTGAAGGACTTCCAGCACTCTGAGAGGTACAACAGAAGTGACATCCAGCACGCTGGACAGATATCACACCAATAGGTGGGGGGCGCGTGCAGAGAACGGCTCTCGACGAATGATGCTTTGTGACTGGAAGTTAAGGTGAGTGTGATTGGTGAACAACAAGCGCCGGGCGGTCTATCTTTAGAAATCCTGTCGAGGGGTGTTCTGATTAATCAGTAGATCGTGCTTTCCCCACCCAACGTTATTTTGGAAAGGCGGTTAATTAATGACGGTTAGGTAGCAAGTATGGTTGTCGGACATTGTCTTCATCACCAGGCAAGTCTGGAAAGACAAAAGTGGTCATTCCGTTCCCAACCAGCTCAACAACTGGCTGACTAACGGTGTACGACCAGGTCAGCCGACCACTTCATCGGAAATTAGGCCGCTGGGGTGAACTGGCACTAATCCAAGTCAGTGTTGAGTCAAAGTCGAGAGATTACCAATAAAGCACCAAAGTGGTCGACGGCATCTCAATATGGCGGGAAGCTGGTTCCCGTGATCCCGTTCAGGCCTGAGTCTCGACCTCCGTTCAGGCATCGAAGCTCCCCCTAATGCAACCCCACCGGGCATCCCACGTGAGAGTCTTGGCCCTAGCCCTTATCACCAGCATCCAACTTGCCTGATTTGGCTGTTCGGAGTGACGTCGACCGGTAAATGGCGGTGATATCAATGGCCGGTGATTAATTTTTTTTTATGGGCATTTGCCTGCCCTCTGATGGAGTACACATATCCACTCTTTCTCCATACCTGTGCTGTCCACACAGTCCTTTCCGGATACAGGTATATAACCTGTCTTCTCTCCCCATCGTCCCCTGAAGCTTATCCTTCCCATTGACCATCTCCCCCGCCATACCCGTCAATTGCTTCCTTTCCTTTATACAAGCTCCTGAGACTTTCAGACATCATGTCCCCGCCGGCGATCATTGCCCCGTCCATCTTGAGCGCGGATTTCGCGACTCTGGGAAGCGAATGCTCCACGAAGATGGCCCAGGGCTCAGACTGGCTCCATGTCGACATCATGGACGGCCACTTCGTTCCTAACATCACCTTCGGAGCTCCCGTTGTCACCAAGATCCGGTCTCATGTCGACCGTCCAACCCAGCCCCATGGCCGGGGCACCTTTGACTGCCATATGATGATCATGGAGGTGAGAGATACCTGCTCCTGAACCTTCAGCAACCCGCGCCGTTTTCGCACATCATATTTTAAGCTTTCCGATCATTCCGCACAACTTCGGAGCGCGCCCGGCTGACCGTACTGTGTTTAAATCTAGCCACATAAATGGGTCAAGGAGTTCAAGAACGCCGGATGCGACCTCTACTGTTTCCACTACGAAGCCGCCATAGCTTCCGTCGCAGCGACCGAGCCTGCCGACTCGACAACCACTCGCAAGACGAGTCCGAAGGAATTAATCCGATATATCCACGAAGAGGGCATGCAAGCCGGTATTGCTATCAAGCCTGACACACCGGTGGACGTACTGTGGGAGATTCTCGAGAGCGAAGACGAAAAAGAACGCCCAGATGTAAGTGACATCATTCTTACATAAAAGAAACCCTCACAAGCATAATCCATGCTAAACGGCCCTTTTTTCACAGATGGTCCTCGTCATGACCGTGTACCCCGGCTTTGGCGGTCAGAAATTCATGGCCTCTGAGCTGCCCAAGGTGCAGGCTCTCCGTGAGCGATACCCTAATTTGAACATCGAGGTTGATGGCGGACTGGGGCTCGGGACGGTGGACCAGGCCGCTGAAGCAGGAGCCAATGTGATTGTCGCTGGTTCGGCGGTTTTTGGTGCCCAGGATCCTGCCGACGTCATCGCAAAGCTTCGCGAAGCTGTTAACAAACACCACAAGCTTTAAAAGTAATTTTTCTTACTATATTTCATGTGACATGATATTTTAATCGCGCATCGCCGGTAATTGCTTTCTTTTCGTTTCTTCTCTTCCATTTTTACCTTTCTCCTCACACTAAGGGCTTTTTATTGATCTCCGTTTTCGTCTTGACTTTAGGCCATGTGATGGTTTAAAAGGTGGGCAAGGGTTGGTATACGGTAATATCCGATACATCGGGTTTGGAGTATGTACCTAGAGATGTGTTGCATAGACTAGTAAATACGGCTGAAGGATAAATAAAAACTACACAAATCTTTGATATTCACGAAATTTGAATTAAAATGGTTCATATCAATGCGCTGGTATCTTTACAGGGTAGTAGAAAAAAAAAAGAAAAAAGAAAACCGAAAGTAAGAGGGCTAGTAGAGTAATGCCGGGCGTGTCCATCGTATCATGAAGCAATCTGCGGGAGTCCAACGAAGACCTCTCATGGGCCGTTCAACTGGAGCCTGGTTTCTTTGCCTTTCGATTCATAACATCCTCGACATCCTCGCCACTTTCCGACTCTTCATCAACGGTTTCCTCCTGACCAGCTTTCTGCGCCTGGTCGTCGCGCAACGACTCCAACATCTCCGCATGACCGCCAGAAATCGACTTACGAATATCCTGAGCGACCTTGGCTTTTTCCTCTGGGGACGTGGCAGAAACGATGGAGCCACGATGATGCTCAACTAATCCTAGTGCTTCGGCATTATCAGCATGAAAATTGGCAGAGGACACTGCGGCAACCTCTGGCACCAGAGGTGGCCGCTTTGGGTTGCCCCCCTCGACGATCTCGGGAGCAACCGATGATTTCCGACGTACACTATCTGCGCCTCCTTCCTTTTTCTCCTCGACGGCTGTAGGGAGGGGCTTCTTCTGCTCAGCAGCTGGGGTCACCTTCTCAGCCTTACTCTCTTTAGCTTTGGCGGCGGCCTCCTCGCTAGCCTGGCGCAGAGCGACCGTGATGGAGTCGTCTTTCTGGGATTCCTTTGCGGGTGGGTTCTGGATCTTGATGGTACTCTGCTTTGGTACCGAAGGTTCTGAGGCGGGCGTCGATACAGCAGATCCGGACTCAGGCTGAGCGATTACGGTGCTCGTAGCAGGGATACTATCACCAAAATCTTGCACGTTGTTGACCTGCATTCTCAGCTCACCATATTCGTTCCATTCTTCGATCTCTTCCAGATCCTATACCGTTCCAGAATCGTCAGCCATACAAGATCGTCACTCATCATCCTCCCGACAACTAGAATACACGACATATATAGGAAAGGACGGGACCACTTACACCGACGACTGTGCCAAACTTCACGAGGCCCGGCAACTTCCTACCCTTGGAGCGACGACCCCAAAGCTTCCTGGCTGCGTCATCGGTGGCTACATCAATTGCGCGGAAAGGGAGTTTGTTGGCTTTGAGGATCGTCTCCAATCGTGCAGTAGCGGTGACGATATGGGACGACCCCGCAGTAAGAGAGGTGTAGAGATAAAGGGTCGAATCGGACATGGCGAAGTGTAATCGGAAAATATGAAAAGAAAAATAGTGCCCTCTAGATCGAAGGTCTAAGGTTGCTCACGATGCAGTGAGGAGATAGTGATAATCATTCAGGGGGTACGATGAAAAGTAGCATACGGGTGGAAGCACGTTCCACCGGTGTTTCTCTTCTTTCTCCAAGAAGCCCCTCTAATTAATTGACTCGTTTCTGCAACGGATTATGACGTGGCTGTTGACCGCCCACGCGAAGTCACGTGCAGGCAAGGTGCCGGATATGGAAATATTCCAGCTGATATATCTCTCATCCACTTCGCTAACACAGGGAAAAGAGGGAAAACAGAGAGAATAGGTTGGAGCAGGGGGTATAGTTATTATATAAAGACCAGCAGCCTTCTTATGTCAGTGTCCTTTGCCTCCAGTCACTCTCTCCGCCGTTTGGGAATAAATGGGCCCCGAAAGTGGCAACCTGACGTCAGCTGGGCTTTTTCCCACTTCCAGAAACCAAGTTACCAACAGTAGTTTGAGGTCACTGCAGAATACATGGCTTGTCTATTATAGGCTTGTGGGAAAGTATTCCGAATTTTCAAATACCAGATGATGATCGTTGGCATAGTTTTCCTACCGTATGTACAATTTATCTCTAACATATATTTTTGGAGGATATGATGTATCGATCCGCCATAACGATCTTCAGCATAACATATATGCATTTTACTGGCGTGGATTTGTCTCCAGCAGTTTCTTAATCATGAATTTTACAGGTACATAATCTATATTCACAACTCAGACAAGGGCTATGAAACCTTCGTAGTTACCTATACTAGTCATTTATTGACAAGAGCGTAGGCCTTAGGTTCAATACCAACCTCAATCCTGCAAAGGACTAATCCGTATTCTTCTCGTCAGATGATAGACTCTCCAGCCTTTCATTTGATTTTCCAATCTCCCTGTCGACACACATATAAACAAGCTCTTCCAACGTTTTAGCGCAAGAACTACTCTGGGAACTCAGAAAAGGCACCAATCATCTACCAACGTTAAGAAGGTATAATAAACTGCTGGCATAACTGCGCTCTACCCAAATACGTGGTATATTATGCATAGAAAATCGTCATTGAATGATGGGCTATTGGTCAGAGGTCCTTGATTGAATACCTGATCTAGGTAAGATTATGCTCTATGTTCCTTCGATGAATATAATCAAGTTATTACATATTTGATAACTTGCTGAAGTCTTTGGGATCTAGCCATGTATAGTATGGAGACTCATTGGATAGTATCTAAAACAGTAGACAATAAAAGCTGTGGCTAAACTGTTAATATTGGACTTTGATTAAGTGCGCTATATTCCAGGCTGAGAAAATGGATAGTGGGGCTAATATAGAAGCAAATATAAGAAGGTATCATCACATCTGATCTTGTGTAGTATAGATCTACAGTGACCACTTAAGATACAGGACCCATCATCTGTGCTGGGAAGAGAGTAGATCTGAACTAGTGAAGTTTGAGCGGATTGTATTGCAGTCAGTTGAAACTTTCAACAATGGATTTCTCGGTTCCGGCATCGATAAAGAGCGTAGAGGAATGCGATAACTAGTCTATAAACTAAATGTATGAGGACTTCACTTCTGGGAAGTTGACGGTAAGTTATCTTTGTATACTCCGTACTTAGAGATGGTACTGAATAGGACTGCTACATTTCTCGATTCTTGGGTTGATCATGGCTCTTCAGATACTGCCATGCTCCGTTGTACTTCAATGACTGGAGAAGATGTGTTCGATGCTTGTAGAATGTCTTTGACGTTTGGCTATGAGTAGAGAACCCACAACTATAGATGTTTAAGAATATTGAGAATGTTCCGTAATCTAGGAGGATTGATGCCCACCTTCCGTCTTTGTTACCTATTTGAATAGATGGGTTAAGGCTTGCGACTATATACAATAGTGTTCACATACTTTCGCAAGCTTAGCCCTATTCTTTGTCTCCGTTTGCCTTTACCCCTTCTTGCTATTTCTTTCATCTGCGACTGGGGGTATTTGAATGATAATCTCAAGTGGAATGTAACTCCAGTACCAATGATAGTACCCCAAGCGGCGATACAGGTGCATTGTATAGCATCCTGCTCTTTGTGTAGTCGAATAACACGTTGGAGAAGATTGTTGTTGGCATGATGCCACGGACAACGCTAACTTTACAAAATTCAATGGCTCTATCCTGTGGTTCATCATCTGTGGTACTTTTTAGCATGGCTCAGCGACGCGATATAGTGTACTGTGGAATAGGGGTAGTTGCCTATGAAAACTCTAGGAGCCGACGAACGAATTGATCCACACGACACAGAAGGAAAGTGCAGTACGAGTGCATGTAAAGGGGTCTACCTTGCACTTGCTCACATAGTTCCAACCTGATATTCTGGTACACTTGCAACTCGAAGTTTAGACTGGTAACTATTCAAGAGGTAATCTCCGAGCACGCTAAATTTAGGAGACAGCCGATAAATTCCTCAACGGGTAACGGGTTGAGAGCGCTTCGGTGTTGAACAGTTCGCGGAGAAATTTCGGACCCTAGTCTAGTAATTAACCTCCTCACATTTTCGGACACTGAATACATGACTCGCTGTCATTAATTTCCTGTAAGATTATTGTGGCCATAAAGGAATTTGTAGGTTGTTTCGGCAAGAAACAAAGTTGATAAATGACGATCCAAATGGAGGGTTTCTGAATATTATGCGCTCCGAGGGAACTTGGTTCTGGATATCATGACTAGTACACCAGTACACCACTCAAGTAAATACATGATGTAATCTCTGCTGCGCCGGCCAACGTTACTACTACTAACACAGGCAGATAATTCAGCTGAGGTTGTGACTTTGACCTTCTGTGCGTCTTCGCACATGACCTGCGGGGTTATGCTTCGGGTTTCTTGTACCATCAACAACGACAAATCATGGTGATGATACTATCTTTGGATTTCTTTCGTATTTCTGCCTACCTGGCATGATTTATTTGCCTCTCCTCTGACCTTTTACTGGGCTCTTAATTTTCACCTTCAAGGTGGCTGGATGCTGCAATTCTGTCGCTTTTGATGTCAGGCCACAAGGCTGGCACTCTGACAGAGGATGTTCCGTAGACAACCGACCAATCTAGGTTCTGGCATAAGGCCTGAGCGCACCCTATCATCCTAATCCATTAATAAACAAAGGCCTACGTGATCAAACACGATCCGTCTGATTTCTGAAACCTTGTCCAGCCCAAGGCTTTCTCTCTGCCCGGAGAAGAATCAAGGCCGCAACATGGGTTGACGCGTCATCGACCGATATCTTGTTCAGAGAACTGTAGGAGTTATGGCTGAATTGTCGTGTGCCTTACCAGCACCGCAAGAACCAGATAAATCTGGCGCGGTGGAAGTGGCTGACGGAGGCGCTCGCCCGAGATACCCAAGTGCAAGGTAGCAGATTTCCAAATGTAGCCATGAGCATCGAAGTGAAAAACGTTGTGCCACTTGAAACGGGCTGGCTTGCGTCTCGGAACCTTAACGAAGCTGCTAAGCATGAAGATGGCCCCAAAAGAGCGTGTAGTATGTATCCGACATGGTGGTCAGCATGGGGCGTCGCGGAGCCTGGCCAGGCACAGACAGCCATTTGCATCAGTTCTCGAGAGCTCTTGCATTCGAGATGTTCTCACACGCATTCGGAGTCTGAATCCGATGTTTGAGCAATCTTTGACTCACTCACCGTCTACGGGGATCAGAGTAAGGCAGAGACTGGTATTGGGCACTTGGGAATGATTTGCTGTCGTAGGTTCAGCTTTCTGAGGGAATAGTGGTGCTGCTACCTGCTTTCTTGTTTAGGTCGATCGGTATCCGAGCGTTTACGCATTGTCTGGAGAAACTCCTGCGCACTGATTGTCTCTAGGTCATTGTACAAATCATCTACTTCTTAGGTAGGTATATCGACCCCGTCATATGGACCTAGGTTCTACCAATGAGCACAAAATACGAGATCAGATCACACTGCACCTCTCCAGCTCATGAATCAGCACCTGAGGCACCTAATCGCATCAGGCAGTTGGATATGTATGTACATTTACTACTAGTATGTTCTCTCGACGGAGTGTAACCTCAGAGTTTCCGAAGTGGAGTGCTTCATGACATAGTACACCGCGGGTCTCCGTCCACCTTGCTCTTCTTGTTTACCCCTCCGCAAACAGCTTCTAAGAAGGTTCCTTGTGCTTCGCTCTTCACTATCGACGCGGGACGGTCCAGGATTGGTACCTGCCTGTGTAGGTGTAGATGCATAAAATCACAGATAGCGAATACTAGTGCATCAACACTCAGAGATCCTGGCCCTATCATTCGACTGCGACAGGGACCGACGGCGATCCCTGGGTTCCACTATAGCCACGTCGATCGTTTATTCGTCAGATGAAAGGATTCTTCTCCCTTCAAGGGCATGACATTTCTAGAAGAACGAATAGCGTTGGAGGGGCTATTTTTGCGATATTGTGACCAGGTATGTATTGGACAGCATACCATCATGAGATTTGTTTGTACCTTACATGTCTTTCCCCCTTCCTCCCTTTCTCGAGCTTGTTGTTGGGCGGTTGGGTTGTTATGGATGTATTGGATGATAGCATCTTGGCTATCAATCTTCCAAATGACAACGACTAATCAGTAGGAGGGGAACGAATCGGGCTACCGGAGAATAATTAGAATTTGTTTTCCCTGTGAAAATTCATTTGGTCAGAGATGGATGAACCCCCACTTCGTAGTAGTGACCCGATCATTCAGGGTACTACTCCAATATTGACACAAAAAAAAATCATTAAACGGAGTGGAGCTGTAACTAAGAGGCTGCCGTGGTTTTCTCGAATATTTCGTCATAGAGGGGTAGACGTTTCTAAAGCCGGTGAACAGCAACTCAGGTACAGATCTGGTCCGAGTGTCCTTAGACTCCTTCTAGACTGCATTGAGTCTGACGGTATGAATAATGAGGAGATTTTACATGGCTAGGGACAAACGAGAGCCGAATCGGGTATGTGAAGAGATTGAGTCACACAGTTTGGCACATAGTATTGGCTACTAAGAATGGATATACCAGGACGCAAAAAAGCGGTGACTTACACTGTGGATTGGCGGTGGATGTCGGGTTTTGTACAGATGAAACAACGGCGGGCTGGGGTTTTTTCCTGACCGCTGGTATCGCAGCGACCACTGCATGATCGTGGGAGGGGCACTCTTGAAACTGCATCGGTTAGTCATTATCGTCGTCGGGAATAGGTAATGAGTCTGATGATGAGTACTGGCACGATGGAAGCGCCTCTGGTATCTCCCAACCTGTACTTGCTACTACTAGTACTCCGTACTCCACTTTCATCTGTTGTGTTCACCCGCGGCTGCCGTGACCTTCTGCCTGAGGACCTTGGTTGGCAGCCGTTATCACGTGATACACGTGATCCGATCATTTACTCTGTTGGGCAGTCGGAGGAGCCCCACTTATCCGTCGCCAAATGATCGATCGTTCGTTCATCGATAGTCTCGAGATCGTCCGGTCACCGCAGACAATAGAGGCGGAGCCATCGCAGAACTCAGAAGCCGAAAGAAGAACGAAAACACCCCTCCAACGAGAGGAAAAACTAGGAGAACTCAGATTACGTACGTATACCCGCAACCGCCTCGGACATAGAAATTCAACACGGAACCCTGGAAACCTCCCGCACGCGTACCATGGGATTGCTCAGCTCCGGGGAGTAGTTTACTGTCACTTGCAGCCATTGTTGAGTAATAGCTATACAACTTGGGAGCCTTTACGAGCCAAGCTGAAAAAGATACGAAAAGAATATTTTCTGGTGGTGAAGCTAGAACGTGGTGCGTATCTGTTGCTACCCAAATTCTGATTGCACGGATTGGTCTTCCGGGCAATACAGCCCAGTATTCCGTTTTGTAGCGGGATCACTCCCATACTCCCAAACTATATTCCGTACCTGGAGCTTGTAAATGCGATAAACAGTTTAGGACCGATAAAGATCGGGTTCTTATTCCCACGATAATGGTGGGTTAATGTTCAAATCGGCTGTCCCATAATGGGTTCACCATGAACTGATAGTGTAAAAGTGACTTACCCAAAAAGGACACCTCATTGATTAGAGATGGGGACGAGAGAGCCAAAGTGTAAGCTAAACGACGTGGCAGACATCGAGTCGATTGGGCGGAACTTAACTGAGACCCGAATGGGCTGTACGTCACAATAGAGGTAGCGATGAGGACGACTAACAGGGCCGAAAAATCAAGAGATGTGGGTGCGAGGAGCAGTTGGTCAAGTTGTACAGCGAACGGAGCGCTGCGTCTCATGGACATTTCCTTAAGACGGCCGATAAAAGGGTATTTTAGGGTACGTAACGCTGGTACCGAATGTTCCTAAGGCTTTCCCGCTGTAGGCGCCCTTAGGGAGGTAACGGGAATACTGACTGGAATCCATTACCTTCTCTCTCCGTACTTAGTACCGAGTGCGACGATACGGGAGTATTGCACTCACGCTTAACCCAACTGATCTAGGGTACTAACCTAGACTGACTGACCTTAGTCCATAGTGGGCTAGGTAGTCTGTCCTACGGCCTAACCTTCTAGGGGATATACTAATAAAAGTAGTCCTGATGACTGATCATCCAACACATCCTACTGATCTGTTCTCTTGCTGGACCGGCTGTGCGTCGGCGCAATCCGTTTCGCTGCCTCACTTCGGGGCTCGCACGTCGTCCTTCTCTGACTCGTTCTCCTTCTAAGCCATGGAGGTATCTTACTTGTCCCATGATAGCCGTCCGTCTGGTCTGAGAGAATCAAGCTGCGTTTGACCAGTCAGCGTGTTACCCTCCCCTTTTCTCTTTTCCGGGCAATTTCTGGGTTTCTTTACGCTAATGTGGTTTTCGTTAGTTGATTTACGATGACGATGTTCTCTCTGCTCGCTCACTGTTTCTGCTTATTATTTATTTTTATTTTATTTACCACTTCTTTTTGGTCCCTCGTCTAAGTTTTCTTTTTTATTGTTGCGTTGTTGCCCCAGGCTTGGACTCTCCCATAGATAGATTTGTACTAGTGCTCTCTCTAATCACCAGGTAAAAAGGAAATAATCAACTAAAAACAATAAAGAAAAAAATCTCACAAGAATCAAATCATTATAACTAGGGTACATATTGAATCCCACGTTAATTTTAGGTAAACACTGGGCCACCCAAAAAGAGGAATAGAAGAGATTGAATAATTAAATGATTAAAAATAAAAATTATAATAAAAATTAAAATGAACCTGAAAATCATGGAATAATTAAATAATCCATAATTTTTTTTTTTAAAAAAAAAATCCAAAATCCAAATCAAATAATTCCATTTGGCCACTGTTGCCCACCCCGGACGGTCGACAGAACGGTTCTAGAGTCCAGACCCTCTTCTCTGTCAACCCTTCTGCCCATCCATGATCATTCTCATGCCCCCGGTCCACACTGCCATTCCTGCCTTAGTGCAGGCTGGCACTGGCCAATCTTTCCCTTCATCTCATGGAGTCTCATCCCCGCCCCGGTTGGTTTCAAACTTGCCATGAACTACTGCTCACTGACGGACTTTTTACTACGACTACGACCTACCTCTCCATACACCATCAAATCCACACCCCCTTTCCCCCATCTCAGTCATCCATTGTACTCCGTAGTCCGGGCCATTTGATCAAGCCGGGCTGTGGAGAGCTTTGGGCTCAATTCTTAAATTGATATCTCCCTCACCTCCCTCCTCTCAATCTTCTCCAACTATCGATCGTCTGTCACGTCACATATATCTTGATACTTGCGCCAACTATCAGCCCCTATATCTATCACATCCTTCCCTCCTTCTCTCCATCTCCATCTTCTCAACCACCGAAACCTTCTCTTCTTACTTCCTATACTTCCTATACTTCCTGATCTCTCCTTCTCCTTATCTCCTTATCGCATACTACATCACACTACCCCCCCTTCTCTTTCCTCCATCAAATTCGCTGATTCCGCACGACACATCACGGGATCAGTCTTGATTTACCAGTCAGTCTTTTCTATCCACTTGTTCTGAGTTATCGATTTCTCTGTTTCATTAAACACTGACGTATCGGACGACTCCATAGAGAACTACCCCTCCTAAACCCCCAGAGTCATTTGGTACTGATAGCAGCTCTTTTCCTGCCTCATCTCACGTGAGAGACGGCAACACTCAAAAGAGGATATCTTTCCAATATGGCTGTCAACATGGCCGATGAGGAACTCTTCAAAAGGGCCATCTCTGGGTATCGGGACGCTTTCTTGGATCGGCATTCTCACCTCTCGGAAGCAGAGCGCAACGAACTTTGGAGTCAACAGTTAAATCAGTTCATGCCCACCGCGGCCGCTGTATCTTCTCCCAGCTACCGCCCGGTTTCTGGCTCTGGTATCCTTGACAATGGTGGTTCATCTCTCGAGAAATCTGGGAAACGGACTCGACAGGATACTCCGCGGACTCTACCTGGTTCTGGTCTTCCTCCGACGAAACGACGAGTCACCGTATGTGATCTATCTTGGTCTTCTGCTCCCGCCTGTTTTCCACCTCTCCGTTCTTAACCCATCCTGTGTTCCTGTTGCGCTACTCCATTCTTTCTCACTTTCATCTCTGCTCTCCCGCCAACAGTCCCTGGATTGACACTTGGCAGACTCCGGAACCTCCGGTGACCGTTGACTTGACGCGCGATCTGTCGCATGCGTCCTCGCCAGCTGCTCCTCAGACGATCCGGAAGCTATCTAGATCGAATTCTCGGAAGGAGAACTACTCCGGCTTGGGTCCCTCCCGACACACGGCCATGGTCCGCTCGCAGAGTCAACAGACTCCGGTCTCCCACCGACCCTCGCTGGCCTCCCCCACAACGGGACATCGACACTCCTATGGACCCCAGCGCATCCATCGCCGTCTTGACCACGTCAACGAATATTCCCCGTCCGAATATGCAAAGCAATACTTGGATGACTACCAGGCCCAAGGCGGAGTCTCCGCACTTTCGATGGCGCTTTCTACGGATACCACGGCGACTGGAGCTCAGCCCTCGAATCCATCCTTCGTCCCGCAATATCACGGACAATCGGATCTGGTTCCCGACCTGACTGGGCTAGGGAATCCATCTTTGGTTGACCAACCGGTCCAACCGGTGTCGGCCGCAGTGGAGATGAGTAGAACCCCAACTACTGACTCCCTGTGTGGAGGTATGGGAATGATGAGATTTGATTCTTCGGGGCCACATCTCAATCCAAACTGCTCGTTTCCTTTTCCATCCTCAGACTTCATTCCCTCCACGTCCCCTATGAACGTTCCATTTACCAACCCCTTCACATCCGCGCAGCGCGACATGGATCATGTCTCGTTCCCTTTGACTGAATCTCCCGCCCCGCCCTTCTCTTGCTCTGCTCCCCCTGCTACATCCTTTGCACCGCCCGTGTCCACTCTTTCTTCGTCCCCGGCAACGGAGATGAAACATTCCATGTCTTCGGACAGTAGCAACTCGTCTCTCTCTCAGCCCTCAAGGGCGGCTCGGAGGACTCAGGAACAAATCGTTCAGGGCGCCAGACCCATTGCCCCGAAAGTGGAATCGCAGAGCATGTCTCCTCCTAAGGCGACCGAGCAGACTAAGATGATACGTATCTCATCTTCTGATGGGACTTCCAAAGAGGTCGCAGCCATTCCTAAGGCCTCGATCCAGCGACCCCCGCGCCAAAAGACGTATTGCACTATGTGCAACGACCAGCCCGATGGCTTTCATGGGGAGCACGAGCTGCGACGTCACATTGAGCGGGTCCACGCTGTGGTTCGTAAGGTCTGGGTTTGTGTTGATATCTCTCCTGGAAAGACTTTCTTGGCCAACTGCAAAGCTTGCCGCAATGGAAAGCGATATGGTGCTAACTACAACGCTGCCGCTCACTTGCGTCGGACCCATTTCAACCCCTGCCAGCGTGGCCGGGGCGGACGTGGGAAAGATAGTGAGAAGCGCGGTGGCAAGGGCGGTGGTAATCACCCGCCGATGGAAGTCCTTAAGCACTGGATGGTGCAGAAGGAGGAAGTAGTTCTCGAGAACGCTCAAAATTTTATTGACCAGGACGCACTAGGTGATGATCTAGTTGCGGCACCACCCCCTGTTTCTGCAGAGGATATGATGAATGGCCTGCCCACAATCTCCCCGGAAGGCTTTCCGGTCCCAGGGCTGGAGTCAACATTGACGAATGGGTATGATACATTGTCTACCTTTCCTGTGATGGGGCTGGAACCATCGCTTGATGCCTCATGTTATCTCGATGCTCAGCCGTTAGTTCCTGAGATCGACTCGTATGTGTGACTTTACGATTCTTCTCACTAGATTTCTGATGATTTCGCGCACTTCTTGTTGATATATTCTTTGACAATTTCCTGTCCATTTTTACTCTTCTTCCTCTCCCCGGGGGGCTGTCTTATATTGCTTGACAACATAATCTTCTCACATCATCATTTCTTACTTTGACCTTTCTTCGATTTCTCGTGTCTTCAAACTTCTTTTTCTCTTCTTCTTCTTTCACAGCTACTTTATCTTCTTTCACCTTTCCGTTTTTCACTTTTCCTTTTCTTCTCCTTTCTTTTTGGATTCTCTTCTTTTCGAGACTGCAGTGGGAGATAACCCGGACCTCTATGAAGCCCACCGGGCGATACGACATAATGTGTGATGATGAACAGTGACATCAGCCAGACTCAAAGTTTAACAATACATTCAATTGGAGAACATACTCGAAAGCGACGGAAGCCCATTTTGGTCCCTAACGGGGAGAGGGGGGAGTTCTGAGCAACGACTTCTACTGCCACTCCGTGGCAACTAGCTACTTATATGGCACTTTCCTACTAATTAGCCTACTCTGGACTATCTCCAAGAGAAAATGCAGGACGTAGATTTCACAGGCAGCGTATACCCTGCGCAAGTTGGTGATCCTCGTGGTACTTTTACTTAGCTCGAGGTGATACCATACTACCTACTGCTTTAGATCGAATGGGCCTGACATGGTTGGATTGGTTTGCAGTCAAGTTCACATGGATATGACCACTGACCTCTCACATGACCCATGACAATAATGGGAAGGGCTCTGGAATCCTTCGAGGCGGGGAACTATAGCACATACCTTGCACCTCACAAGCAGCCCGAGACTAACCTGCAACACCAAATCAGTCCCATGGTGTATCTATATTTAAGTTCACTTCTTGTGTGATGGTACTTTTCGGGAACTGAATGATACAATATTTAATCTTCCCCTCCTTTTTCAGGAGCTTGTTTCCAGAAGACTGACTGACTCAGCAGATAAGTATGCTAACTAACCACTACAAATGATAATTATTAGACACCAGAACTTAATAAATTTGACATGTTGAACCTGAACAATGCTTGAGATCTAGTTTTAAATATTTGTGTCCCTCTATAGTAGATAGATGTACCTTATTTTTCTCGTACTCCGGCTGTCATAACGCTCCCCTCGGAAAGGCGACCGTAGCAAACAATTAGGAATGTCTCTTTCGCGCTGCAAAATATGACAATACATCACTGGAAAACAGTGCTCCATTTTCTACTGTTTATGGCTAGTTTTTGTCAGAGCATATTGCTTTTACATGCACAGTTGCTGATTCTGTAACTGCCGGATATATACGCAACTTGATGGAACGGCGGGTATACTATCATTATAACCCCTTAGACTACTATCACCTACCCACGATTGGACAGGCAAAAAAGGGGGAAAAAAGAAGAAGAAGAAGAAAAACATTACATTCAAGTCCGGTATTGAAGGATCTTCATATAGATATAAACAATTGTTCCAAAGTTATCTCAGCATACTTTACTCATTGATCCATCCATTCTAATCTATCCAGTTCGAATGGCTGTACATCTTGTACACGCCTACTCCGTCTTCAAAACAGCCAGACTCAGATTTGGCAGACTGAAATCAAACACGCCGTTGGCACCAGCCGTCACAGTGGAGGTCTTCTTATCCACAATATCGGCAACTCCCACTTCGTTCATGCCCAGTGGATCCGCAGCGGTGAGCACAGTAAGGCTTGCACTGGTGCCGGCCTTGACGCCGTCAAAGGTGAGAGACACGGGCACGTCGGCGGTGCTGTTGTATACGGCTGCCTTGAAGATATGAGAATTGCTTGTGTTGTCGACACCAGCGACGTAGTAGAGAGGTCCGAAGCTGGAATCTGATGTGGTGGGGAGGGTGTGTGTGAAGGAGTTGTGAGAGAAGAGCTGTTTTCTTTTTGTCAGTTTATGTCCTGGACCATGGTAGGCCAATGGGTGTATATGTATATACTTACGTCGTAAAGGTGCCAGCTGGTCGAACGTGCCGTCTCATCGGGGTTCGCGTTGAACGCGAGGAAGGTAGGAGACCATTGGTAGTTGTCGAGGTTCATCATGAAGGGGGCCTAGGATGTACGTTAGTTCGTTGATATTGATACAGGGTTAGAGGTTGGGTGCATAGAGATGGTCCTTACGTATGTTGTTCCCAGGACCTTGTCGGCGTTTCTTTCGGCACCGATGAGGAAGACTCCTTCTGCGACGCTACCGATCCACCATGGGTACTGTGAGAAATGGGCAGAGCCGCCCCAGACGATTTCGCGTCCGTTGAGCTGAATCGCTGCGATTTCGCCTGTTCATATTTCATTGTTAGCGTATATGGAAGGATGATTGGCTTGGCAAGGTAGTCCAGACCAAGACTTACCAAGGAGGATCGGATGGTCGGGGCTGAACTGGTCGAAGAAGTTGAACTTCTCGACGAAGTTGTCTGGCGTATCGTACAGGTGATAGTCACCGCCTGCATCGCCAGGGAAGTCGATTTCAACAGTGGATGCCAGGACTGTAATGTCTGGGTACTTCTCCTTGATTGCGTCGTAGAAGGCCTGGAAGCGGTAGGATTTGTATGAATCCAACCCTTCGTTTAGGTTATCCTCGTTACCGACTTCGACATACTTGACTGTCCATGGTTCTGGATGGCCAAGGGACGCGCGAAGGGCACCGTATTCGGTGTCTACAGAGCCAGTGAGGAATTCCAGCTCGTCCAGGGCGTCTTGAACGTATAGACCGAGCTCAGATTCGGGGATTGCGTCGCCGTTCAGTGCAAATCCACCCCATACAGCAAGAACTACGGACTTGTTAGAGGGGTCATAAATTGGTGATAAACGACTTACTGGGCTCGACTCCAAGGTCTTCACACCATTCCATGTACTCGACGAGACCTAACCCGTGGGTTTCTTGGTAGGACCAGGTTGTTGCACGGCCTGGGCGGTCCTTGAGAGGTCCAATAGTTTCGTTCCATTTCCATCTGCCGTCAAGGGTATCGCCTTCGAGGTTGTTGCCACCTGGGAATCGCAGGAATTTCTAGTTTGTTAGCATTGTCATTCTAGTAGATGTAAGCACATTGACATACAGGTCCAAAGTCGGCCATCGCTTGCATCAAATCCCTGCGAAGTCCATTGGGACGGTCGTTATATGTAGGAGGGAACAGGCTGATAAGGTTGAAGTCAAGGGAGCCGTCAACAGTTTTCTACACAGTCAGTAAGGGCAAATCTACCAGTCATTGGGGTATCCACTCACAGAAGCATCGAAGGTAATAGAGAACGTGTTCTCGGTGTTTGAGGCAGCCTTAGTGGGGGTCAAAGTAAAGTTATGCTGGGTCCATTCGCCACGAGCGCTCTTTGACACAATGACAGCGCTGGCATATACCTCGCCAGTCTTATTGGACTGCAGGGAAGCTGTGAATGTTCCGTTGTAGGCACCCTTCACATAGAAGGAGCCGGTGTACGTCTGCTCTCTTACGTCGAGACCCCACCAACCCAAGTTGGTAAGGCCAGCCTTTCCTGTCGTTCCTTTGACATTGACTGATGTGGGCAGTGCAGATGACAAGGGTTGACTGAGGTTCTTTAGAGACAGCGCCGATCCGTCGACTGGAATCCAAGCATCCAATGTGGAAGGGTATTTCTCGCCTCCCTGGAACGCACGATTGCGAATCAGCTCCGCATAGAGACCCCCATCACCACAGTAATTGATTTCCTACACAATAGTCAGCCACCATCTCCGATCGAACCCACTCGCTGTGGGGAACCTACCTCTTCCATGATACCATATTGTAAACCACTAGTGGCATTACCACCAGACGATGCAACGGAGATCTCAACCGCTGCACCGCAAGCTGCCAGCAGGGGCAGAAGGAAACATTTGCGTAGCATAGTGGCTCTCCCCTACGATGCACTCTGCCGATCTTATTCCCGTCCAGAACTTGACCCCGGCCGGTGAACCCCAGACAATTTATATGTGATTGCTATCCCCGACCCCAGCGGAGCCCACCCCACGACAAGGACCGTTTTCCGGCAATCGCAGACATGCCGAAGAGAGTCTGTCGCCAAGGGGCAGCATTTCCTGTGGAGTAGACCATGACATTGAGGAATTGAGGAACAAGACTTCCGCTTCTGGTAAAAGTCCTTGAGGGGTATGCAGGTAGAAAATGAAGTCATAACTTCATGCACGACGATGGTTTAACGTTTTGTCAAATTGCATGATAGCGTATGACCATCGAGACGACATGCATCGTCAAAGGTCTAGGCTCCAGGGCCTGTGAAGTCAATAGCATGTTTAATCCTGGATACATAGTATCACATATTCTCAGCTTCATGACTGTAATCAAAGAAAACCTCTCCGCGGTACATTGGACTCGAGAATGATGTATTCAGCAGGGGATAAAAATGCGGAGTTCCCCCGCATCATAGAAATCATCGTTGCCGTGATCGTCTCACTTGTGCCTAAAACTGGGCATAGGATGCTGCATTGCACGGAGATTATTTTTCCGTCTTCAACCGCAGGCTATTAGTACCACCAGGGTTGCAGCGAATTAATGTTGATGCCTGGCGGTTCTGCCGACATTTATCCGGGCTATTTAACACAGCACCACTCTTTTCCGGCGCATCTGGAGACCTCAGACAAGGCGGTGGTTGATTTTGTCATCGAGTTTAAGTGTGCCTGAGGATATTGGCAAGGTCAGTCCTATGATGTGTTGCTGATAATCACATTCACTTCGCCTTGGAGAACCCATGCGCGATATCCTTCCAGTTGCGACCAATCTCAGAGATTGACTCCCCTAACAACCACGGGTATTGGGATCGAGCTTGCCTCGTGAAGAAGATCATGTCCGCCTTTTGCATCCCAAGGTCCTCTACCTATAATCGAGGAAACGTTCGCTCACCGGCATACACAGGTGTCGCTCCTAATAATTGATCGAATGGCTCGTTAAAACCCCTTACCAGTTCGCTATCATGATAGACGAAGGTGAGACTGTACTAACTGAACGGCAAGATGAGAGGCTGAGGTTGATGTGCGAGTGGGCAATCGGATGCCCCTGACATCCCTAATTTTGAATCTCTCGGTGCCTCTGATCTTCATATATCATAACATTTTGACCCTTTGCATAGTGTCGTCTACGGTCATCCTTCAAAGCTGGTGGGCGCCAGATTTCTGATGGGAAGATATAGTAAAAAGAAGAAACAAAGGTCCAATTGAAGACTATCTCCGTACTGCAGATGAAATTGCACTCCACGATCCACGGAGACAATCGATCGTAAAACAATGCTCCCTTCGAAGAAACACCGACGCAAGAAGGAAACAAAAACAAGATCCACGAGAAATGAAAAGGCTATCGAACTGAAAGCGCCATCCAGCTAAAGCAGATATCTTCCCCAATCCAGCACCTCCTTGTCTCGGAAGCCATTATTCCCAAGTAAACATGATTGATAAAAATCGGTACGGTCCACGGCGTTTGGAGGACAGATCGACCGGGCAAAGGAAAGCGAAATAAGCGAAAAGGGCTGTACGCCGAATCGCGGCAGTTTCAGCGCCTCCCGGCGCCCTCACCCTAACCGGCTATCCTGCACGCGATGGGTAGGTATTATCGTATCATCGAGGTCATATACGGGTCGTGAAGCTTTAGCACATTTCGCAGCATTCGATACATTCCATACAGCATTCGCAGCTCTCTTCGCACAGGAAACAACAACAAAGGGTGGCCAAGCTGAATGGAACATGAGGATTAGCACCAGGCACGCGCAGATCCCGGAGAAGACGGAGTACTCACCAGGCACCAAGGCAGCCGTGACTCTTTTTCTCCTGTGGTGGAGGTGGTTGCTGCGGGTATCCCATCTGTTACATGATCGTTAGCTGGTCGGCCTGAGAGGTGGTCCAGAGCCGCAACTTACGGGGGGTTGAGGTGCGTATTGTCCAGGAGGAGGACCCTGAGGAGGGTAACCACCGTACGGCTGCTGGGGAGGGTAGCCACCCTGAGGAGGTCCGTAGTTACCAGGAGGAGGTCCGTAGCTGCACAGAGGACGGGAGTCAGAATGAATTGTAAAGGACTTTGAAGGGACAGGTGTCGAGTCTCCTCCGCCTGGTCCGCCCACTCCAAGGGAAAACCAACGGATGACATCGGACAAGACCCTCAAAACCGCGCCTTGGCCAACTGCGACACTATAGCCTCCGACACTACCTGGGCAAACATCGCAAAGCCGGTCGCAAACACGGTCGCAAACACGGATAAGAAAAACCGGGTAGCATTGGAGTACTTACGCAGGCTGGGGAGGATAGGGGGGCTGTTGTTGGTAACTCATGATGATAGATATCTGTGGGCAGAACGATTATTACGCCGGTCAGTATGGACTGATCAAACCAAGCTTCAAATGATGGAATCGGTTGAAGAAGAAAATTAAGATGATGGGGAAAAGAGGCTCTCGTGGGCACAGTAAGGGCCAATGAAAGGGGGTAGAGGGTACCTAAGAAATGCCAAGTACGAACGGGTCGAACAAGAGACAAGAACTTGAAGGGGGGGGGAAGGAAAGAGAGAGTAAAAAAGTGGAATTAATAACCAACGGGGGAGAAAAGCAGAGGACAGGTCCGAAGCGGAGAAATTCAAAATAGGGAATGGGCTTGAAAAAGAGGAGAAGCCGATCGTCCGGTGGGCTCAGATTGCACTCTTAAAGATGGAATCCAATCCAAATTCGAATTTCCAGAATTTCTTTGCAATTCTCACCCAAGAAAGATTCTTAGCACTAAGCAATTTTAGTATACCCACTAAGAAGAATTCGATATTTCCACCCTGATAGCCTTGTCCTCAAACTATCGTCACCTCTTTTCCCGGCATTCCGCATTGGGGCTGGTGCGAATCCTGGCCGTACTGACTGGCCATTGCTCCCTTTGTTGGTTGCTACCTACCTAGGTAGTATTTCCGAGTCAACAACAATCCTCGGTAATTGAGAGAGTTCGTAGCACAAACCCGTCAGACAATATAATTCACCATAATGAGCTGAGTTACGAGCCTATACTCCGTACTACTCGTAGCTCTTACACAGCCCCCTTACCACAGCCACAGCCCTACAGGGACCCGTCGGAAGAGAGTGACCGGACCCAAGTCCCTTTCTCCCCCCACCCCCTCTAGTTACACACTCCCATTGGTTAACGAACACCCAATGGCCTTCTCATTGGTCTGCATGCGCCACCTTCGTTTCAACTTCCGCATCTCCTTCACCCTGATAGGAGACCGCGGAGCGCGCAAGCCACAGCCATCGTGTCATTTTTAATCAAAGAGTGGCTAGTTGATGCCAGAACCAGTTTCAATGACATCTGTCAGAAGGCGCAGCACTCTTGCAGAATTCTTAACGAGTTCTAGAACTTCTTGCACATTGCCCTACGTAGGTTCCAGACTGTATAAGGGCTTCTAAATTGAGTATGTGGTTGCCTGGGGATTTATTTAGTAGACAACTCAAACGCGCACATGTAAGAGGCTATGAAAAGAAGCTCATGATTAAGTCGCTACGAACGACTGATCTGCCCGAGGTAGAAACAGTGACCAATAAAGCGGCGTCATTCACGTGGCTTGGAAGCCATGCCATGTATACTTGGTTACGTTACAGACTTCTATTCCCTAAATTAGCACAGTAGCAATGCGGTAAAACGACTACAAAGTAAATGCACCCAGAGGTAGCAAGTATACACCAATGAGTTTACGGAACCGAAGCAATGTGATCAATGGAAGGGGCCTAGATCATAACAATACTGCCTGAATTGTGGCTAGTAGCTTTATCTATACGGAGTATTGTAGTAATAGACTGGGACTAACCAGTGTCATGGGGAGATAAAAGGAAGACGAGCACATAGAGAATAAGTAGAAAAGTAAAAGTCTCATAGTTCTAATCTCGGCCCATGATAATGCCTCCGTGCATATGCAAACCAGTTTACGACCCCAAGAACTAGCATTGCAACAAGCACCACGGAAGTGTAGTCTGGAGTACCAGTTAGTATGTATTGCCCGTTAAAAGCAGAAAAGCAGAAAAGGTATCTCAAGGGAACGCAACGTACTCATATTCCCACCTGTAGCTGGTAAGACAGTTGGAAACGAGAAAAAGATAGTCAACACAACAGCCCACACAATCGTTGTGATGTTGACAATGTAACCAATTGCATTCATTAGTTTGAATGGCCTCGATGGAGGGAGGTAATCCGACGAGCGACGACGGTACAGAAGAAGCGCGGAGGGGATGGCGTAAGATATTTGCGCGACGACAACTGTAGTGCTTATGAAGGCGTTGAATGCTATTGAATGATATATTAACACGCAAGGCACAGTACAACCTATGCACGGGTTTGACAAGGGTAGAGTTGTCTTACCGTTGGAAGATGCAACATAAACAACTCCCAGTAGCAGAACGCATAGTCCATCAAGAAGGATCGCGTATACAGGTACCCCGAGTGTAGGGCTAACAGAGGCTAACTTATGCGAGTAGAAAAGTGCTTCGTCTCGGGCAAAAGACCATGTTAGTCGGGATGAGGTTTGGTGTACTGCGTTTAGGGCTACACAGGATATAGTGAGCATGCAGGCCATGAAGATTGTCGCGGCTGCTGGGGAATGTGTGGCCTTTTCCCAAATAAAGTAGATAGGAAACCTGGTTTTTGTTGGCTCACGTTAGACTAGCCCTCAACTGTGGTGAACTTGGAGGGAGTTAGACGCTGACGCACCCAGTTGGAGTTGTGAGGGAGAGCTCCACATCCTTGAAACTGTAGATTATGACGACAGAGAAGGGAAATGCGGTCAAGAACCCCACGAATACAGTTACAATAACTGCTTTGGGAACAATGCGTTCCGGTTGAAGACATTCTTCAGCGAGATGGAGCGTTGCGTCGAGACCAGAAAGCATGAATTGAGGGGTGGAAAGACCCGTCAAGAAGGAGATACCATCTGGCCAGCCGCCAGATCCATTGGCAAATTGTGTCCAGACGTGTGCAGAGTCGATTTGGATGGAGGAGCGAGCGGGGCAGGTAACTGTTATGGCGAGAAAAGTGGATATTGAAAGGAGGACTACATCCGTTAGCCTTCTTCATTCAGTAGGTCGTGTGAGAAGATAGACATTGAGCACCTACAACCAAGATTATAGACCCACAGCGTCTTGTTCGTGAGGAATATGTTATAAAGAACCATAACAATATTCATCGCTTGATACACAAGGAAATAGTGCCATGTTTCAGGTTGATATTCCGGCCGCCACCGGATTATGATGGCCATGAGCACATTAGCCGACGATAATGCAATAGATGCACTCAGCGTAATCCATGAGAATACGGCTGCCAGCCCACTGGAATATGATAAACTGCGACTCCAACGACTTGTAGCCAAGATCGAGGTGAAATGATATTGCCCACCTGCAGTGGGGTAGACACTTGCAAGTTCAGCAAGTGTCAGGCCTGTACAGAGCATAGCGGCGGAAACGAGAATGATCCCATAGAGCAAGGTCACAGCCCCGCCGGACTGGATGGCGATGGCGAAACTGGCCGCGATGGCAACCCAGCTGTTGGAGATATTGTAACCTACCGCGATGATGCTGAGTATGCTAAAGTTCTGTTTCATTGGCGCATTGGGGAGGCCTGTTACGGCGACTTGGCCGTTGGAAAGTTCGATAGAGGGAGTGGAGAGGTCATGGTTGGGTTTGAGGTCTTGTTTACTCATACTGTTCTGTGAAGTGAGATGATTAAGTACGAGAATCGTTTTAAAGTGCAGTTATATGTCATTACATTTCTCCCATATTGTCAACGCTAGGCCAATGGGACAGACGATTGATGGAGTCTACTTTAGGGTTTCTGGCCATACGTTAGTAACGATATCATACCCTATCAAGATAGTGAGCGATAGTCGGAACGCTTATCGAATTCCGAGCCCGGTATATCAACACTACATTATCTTGCACTTTGACAGGAAGAAGTGTTTTCGGGTCCCCCTAAATGCATGACTATAGCGGAATGACGGCGGAATTGATAGCCGACCGACGTTTAAGAAGCTCTGCAACTGAGTAGCGTAGCCAGGATATCTTGCCCTACTTGATGCTTCCCCGCATTTCCTAACCCCGGATAAGGTTCATTAGTATATACTTCACGTTTGTCCATTGGACCTGTTCAGCTCCCTGAGAGTGGGATTTATCCGCATTGCGGAATAGATGCGACGTTGAATATACCCAAGGTAATGTTGCTATCAACAAAGTACAGTTGCAATCACCAATGACTGGCAGGAAGTTCTGATAAGGCTAATTTGCCATAAAGTTCATTGCACCTTTGGTTCTATTGCTGGTAGGCTTTCTGTTGATAAGGCTGCCCTTCACGCCTATTATGTCTCCGGTATGGAACTAATTCCGATACCGTCTTCCTGCCCATTCTCATCAAATCCCGCTCCGTCTGTCTACCTCTTTCGAGCCTACCTTTCCGATTTCCACCTCCTATATTGAGCTCAAGATTCTAGGGTGGCTAGCCCTATGCAACTGGCCCTCTGATATCGGCTTATACACTATTCGCACGGTGTAGCCCTTTACCCTTAGTGAAAAGTGCTGCGATAGTAGCGACAAACCCAAAGCAAGCCGAAGCCATAAAGGACAGTCGGATGCCCCGGTAATATACTAGTCTGGCGGCCATTTGAATGTCGGGAGGTAGATCATGTATAGCCGACACCGAGTGTCGAATATCATCAATAATCTAGAATTGTGCCGAAAGTGATCAGTTATCGCTCAACTAGGTGCTACTCGCAACGAAAGGGATGTTACTTTCCATTTGTCTGGTACTCCACTCAAGGCCTCAGCGAGGCCTGAGCGCAATGTATTTTGTATAATCGTGGATGTGATCGCCACGCCCCAAACGGTGCCAAGCGAGCGCACCAGGTAGACCGTGGATGCCGACACAGCGTGGTCTGTGAATTGTTAGCGTAACAACCCGCCTAGACATGCTTCGCTATATTGTGCGTACCAGAATGGTCGAATGCGGCAAGGAATGTGAACAGAATCCCAGGGTACACGATACCCTGCCCCAGGCTTGCTGGAATTACGTACGTGAAGTACTTCCAGCCAGCGTCGTTGAATTGCAGTGACATCACCAATACGTTTCCGATGCACATCAGCAAAGCGCCCGCACGTACAAGTTGGGCGAGCTTTCCCCAGCGGGACATGACAATGCCGGAGATAACGCCACCCACTGGGGTCGCGAGCGACGGGATCGCCAGTCTCGCACCAGCCTTCGCGGCAGAATCCAAGAGAATGACTTGGAATAGCAATGGGAGCGTAAAGAGAAACTACTAGTGTTAGCTCAAATTGAGAGAACGGCGCAACACTACATACTGCATATGCCGCCATTCCGACACAGACATTAGCGACTTGGGTAGCAATAGGTAGGAGACCTTGCAGCATTCTCGGAGGAATCAGCGGGATCGCGGACGTCTTTGTTTCAATAACCACGAAAGCACCTAAAAGGATCACACTTGAAACGAGTGAAAGAATCACCCATAGGTTAGACCAGGGCAAATCGTTTCCGCCCAAGCTTAATCCAACCAACTGACTGGAGAGGCCTAGAATAAGAACGCATGCACCAGAGAGATCGATTCGTCGCCAGATGGCTCTGAAGCCCTGACCCGGTTCGATAAGATCGGCTTTCCTGGGAAGATGAATTACCAGATGACCTGTGATTAGTGCGAGCAGTCCAACGGGAGCCTGCATAAGAAAGCACCATCGCCACCCGATAGTGTCAACAATTGAGCCTCCAAGGGATGCGCCACAGATAGAACCGAAACCGTGCATAACATTTTGGAGGGCCTGGTACATGCCACGACGACGGAATGGGATCAGATCTGAATTGACAATGGTGGCTGAACGATATTAGTGTTCAATATTGTTTAACGAATACACGAGTCCATCATACCCATAGTCATCAGACCACCCCCACCGATTCCAGTCAATGCTCTCATCAAATTGAGAAGTACGATATCCTTGGCAATGCCGCAGCCAATACAACCGACCATGAAGGTGAGGGTTGCCGTAAAGAAGGAGGTACGCCGTCCAAAGATATCGGAAAAGCGACCATAAAGAGGTTGAAAAGCAGTACTAGTAATCAAGTACGATGTGGTAAGCCATGAGGCGGTGTTGGCAGCGTTAAATTCCGAACTGATGACGGCATAAGTTGAAGCGGTAATAGTGCCGTCGAAGCCAGAGAGGAAAACGTTGGACATAATCGCTGGGAAAATCATTAGCGATCTGGTGCTTTAGGCTCGCAGTGATCCATACCAATCTGGATCCAGAGGAAGCCCTTTGGTGGTTTCCAGATTTCCTCTGAAGATAGCAGGGGTTGTTCCTCATGTGGTAGGGCGGGCTCAACGTCGGCTTCTGTTCTCGATGCCCCATCGAGCGAGTCATATTGACGGGTAGTTGAGTGCATGGCAGATTTATATAGGTCCTTAGCCCGATCAGAGTGTATGGTGGTTAATTCTTTTCTACGTGGCAGAGATACAAAGGAGAAGAAACTGCGGGGAAGTGATAAGAGAAGGAAAATTTGTTGAAGCCATGTTCGTGCACCGATTCATTAGTCTATAAATATCACATTTGATTGATCTTTGATCGCGTTATGGATCCACTCTTCGGCTATGAGAGCGGAGACCCGATCGGGTATTGATTATCATTACGAATCAATAGCCCTAATGAGTAAACTTACTTATCTACTCCGTACAAGGAGTTGATACCAAGCTACATTGATAGTTCGTATCATATATCTCTATATACTGGTTTATACGGGGTCAGGATCATAGATGTGGAAAGATAAGCGGACAGTGGAAAGAAGAAAACATAAAAAAGAGGGAATCAGTAGCACTGAATCATCGTACAAAAAGCTGGTCTTTATGGACGAATCCGTACAAATGCTCCCAGGGTTGACAAAGGGCTTCAGGGACGAAAGGATATAAGAAATAAATAGTCCTGTGGTCAAAGGGTATGCCAAATCCTAGAAAGCTCATTATATTATTATCCTACCCACCTGTACGATAATAGCGAACAAAGTAAATGGAAGGAAAACATTGTATCAGGCCAGAGAGAGAAAAGTATGGTTAGATAAAACAGGTTTCCTATGGATGATAGCGTTCCAGGAGTATTTGTCGACTAGCTTGGAGTGCATCCACTCATCATTTGCTGGTATAACTGCCATCTGCGTAATCTACGACCATGTTTTATCGTGTTGGTGTGGTCAAAACCTAGAACTTTCGTTTCTAAGAGTAGGCACTTCTCCAATAGATCAGTCGCCTCAGCATATCGACCCATTCTCCACCAGGTGTAGGCCAGGGCGACATAGCCCATAAAGTATAAGGGTGCTCCGTACCGAGAACCTCTCGGTAGGTCTTTAAAACCTGGATCTCCAGCTTCTCGGCCGATTCGAGGCGACCTGTGACGCTATAAATTGTGGCCAGCATACCGATGGCATCTAATGTGTCAGGATGCTCTGCTCCAAGGACTCTCTTGGAAGTCTCCACTGCTTGCGTCTGAAGCGCTTCTGCCTATCTCAGAAGCCCGAGCGATATGTAATCATTTACCAGGTTGCGGGTGGTGCTGAGTGTAGATGGGTGCTCCATCTCAAGTGCCGTTCTCTGACCCTTCAATATTTGCAAATTTAGCTGTTTGGAGCGAATGTGTTTGCCAGTCCCGCAATATATCCATGCTAGCGAGCGCTTACACACCAAGGTTTCCTGATGCTCTGCACCTAACACGCTCTCGTAAGCTTTCAGGGTTTGTAGTTCCAGCCTACGCGCTTCTTCCCACCGTTCTTGGTAGCAGTATATCGTAACAAGAGCTCCCATGGCTTTCAATGTCACCAAATGCTCGTTACCGAAGACCTTTCTGAGACTGGGTGATATTTGTATAATCAGATTTTCAGCTTTGTTCCATTGCCCTTGCTTGACGTATGCTTGTACCAGAGCTGCCTCGCTTTCAAGTGTCTTAGGATGTTCTATACCAAGCATAGTTCTATTAGAACCTGTAGCCGTGCTGAAAGCCCTCTCAGCTTCTGTGTATCTCCCATCCCTTAATGCACAATATCCAAAGACGTACAACAGATATATTGCTGTACTAGTTGGGTTATCCCATGCCAATGACTGCAGGATATACCGAGTATGTGGTAGTAATGGCCTCCATAGGAGCTGGTTCTCTTCGCCGGGCCATGGGAACAGCGATTGCAGGTGACTCAGAGCCCGATTTGTCCACTTTTCGAGGGTGCCCTGCATGCGTAGCCAATTACGCATCGCCAGGTGCACAAGGCGATGAAGGTCAAAGAGTCGATTGTTTTGATGATTTGCAATAAATGCGAAAGCCTTCAAAGTCCCAATAGCATTGGCAGATTCTGCTGCCGACTGTGTAAGAGAAAGGAATAACCGCGGGATGTTCTTTGAGTCAACACAGGCCATAAGTGACAAATACTCCGCTGCTAATGTGTCAGAAGCCTGGATCTGCTCGAAGGATATGAGCCATGTTGCCGCAACGGAGTTCTTTCCGTTCCCGTATCTACCTTCGTCTTCGAAATTTTGACTAAGGATGTCGATAGTACTCTCCTCAGTGCTATCATGGAGCGATATATACTCGGAGAGCGTCATTTGATTCCTGTTGATGAATGCGGCTGCCTGGACAATTGCGAGCGGCAGGTATGTAAGGTTCTGAAGCAAATTGGAGGTAGCGCGTTCGTCAGCTAACAGGCTCCGGTCGATCAAAGTATTTCCGAGAAGGTTCTTGGCTAGTGCGTTATCCATCGCGTTCACCGTGACTATATTTCTCCCTACTAACTGAACCGCTGTTTTGTGGCTTCGGGTTGTGAAAAGGATAGATCCATGCTTGCTCCTTGGCAGGCTAGAACCAGCCATATCTTTGGTTTTATCAGCCCAAAAGGAGATGTCGTCAGCATTGTCTAGTACCAGCAGCCATTTACCGGAGTTTTCTTGACTTAGTCGATGTTGGACTATATTCTGAATGCCTTTGATATCATTTCCGACATTAGAGATTTGCAGCTCTTTTGCAATTTGCAAATATGCCTCCAGCATGCTCTCCATGTTAGTGACTGGCATCCAAAATATTGCGCAGTCTGGATGTCGTTCTCGCAGGATATGCGCGTATTCAAGCGCAATTTGCGTTTTCCCAACGCCCCCAAGCCCAACAATCGCAACCTGGGAAAATGCACTGTCACCGCCGAGAATATCATCAACCATGGCGATTTCCGCTGAGCGACTGACGAAAAGCGGATTCCGTCGGAAAGGGACGATCCAGGGTGCTCTGGTTCTTGACGCTGTACGAAAATTAGCATTAGCACATTAACGGCCCACAAGAGTCATACGTATATGGAGCTGTGTTAAAGGTGGAATGTGGTTTCCCTGTACAATGTGAATATGATGTTAGATCTTTAAGTTCATGGTGTATACGTACGCCGAGGATCCTTGAGATGTTGGACATCGCCATACCTAGTCCGGATTAGCTATGCGTTCATTGTATCCTATGCAAAGATTTCAATATACCCACCCCGTTTGAGCTTCAAGTTCTGGATGCAATCTCGCACCCGGAACACCTGAGTCTGGTGATCCAGATATCGATGCGTTGCTGCTTCTATAGTTCCCTGCTTCCGGTATTCTTCCAGACCAATTCCCTGCAATCCCTGCTCAACATTGAAACGGAAGTACCGCTTATCGTCGTAGTGTTTGGCCCATCTTGCTATGAACTTCTGTTCTGTTATCCTAGTCTCGGTCGCAATACTGACCAATGTTTTAGAAAGGAACTTGACTGCCTTATCCTCAATACCAGCTATTCCGGGATCCCCTGTCCCAATGGAGACGAAGCATTTCACGAGCGGCTTTAAATCACCAGTACCAGAACACCATATGTCTGCCGCTTCTCCTTCCACTTCGTTCACAGGGTTGTTTGAGCCTAGAGCACCATCAACAAACTTTCGTGTGCCGATGTAGACAGGATCGAAAAATGTTGTAGCAGCTGACGTGGCAAGTGCAGCCTGGCAGATGGTGGCAGGAATGTTATCCTTAGACGGCAAACTGTAGTCTCGAAGACGTACAATATCTTTTGTCTCGTGCGATGTAGTACAAACAAAACTAGTCACATAAGAATTAACCCACATTATCGATGGGGTCATATACTCACACACGACAGCCGCGGTCGCATCCGTCGTTGAAAAGATCGGTCTCCTTTGCTCCATGGCTGGTCACAACGTCTTTGATAGCACTTTCTAGCTTCGCTGCGTCAAATCGCGACCTGATGTCACCGGAGAAATTTATGGGCCATCGGGACTTTTTCTCGAAAACCGTTTTGATCAACTTCACGTACGTATCGATACACTCGTCAACGCTCATTTTCAGGCGGCCAAGCATGATCGCAATAAGGCCTCCAGTACTCGTGCCACCGATGAGATCGAATATCTCGCAAGGCTTGACTTGACCGAGTTCCGGTCGTTCATGGCTCAATCGAGCCATGAGATGCTTCAAGATATAGAGGGTTGAAAGCCCTCGCACACCACCACCATCCAGCGATAGTAGACATAATCCTGTTTTATCGAGAGCATTGGGCTCACCTGTGCTTAGCTTATGCTCCATTGCTTATCCTCTGGTTGTCTAACCCATGGAGAAGACCATCCCCATCGAGAACAAGATATATTCCTACCAGCAACCATCGTAAGCGCCGTGGTGGAGCACAGCTAGAAGCGACGAGGCTGACAGCCTCTATTAGCGCCCCGCTGCGCAATGCATGTGATACTATTATTATTGAAGGTGGTAGCATTAGCGGTGATTCAAATTGCAACGCCATTGCAACAGCCTGGGACTACCCCTGCTCGTTCTTGGCTGTGATTGTGGTGCCCGACTGGCGGCAAGGCTGATATGTCCCCAAACCACGACACCACGTCGGCCATCGTAGCCATTGGTTCCTACCAATCCCCAAGTATTGGTCTTGTTATGGCGCTAATATTGGTATGTTCTTCGCATCATGGTGTAGCTTGTTTTGAGTCAAGAAAAACGCCGATTCTGTCATCCAACCTGAGCCTCACGAGATAAACAATGTTGGTGTTCAGTGCATTCTCGATGTGGGAATACACCAGGTGCAAGGATACTAAAAGCCTAACTGCGAATTTCAAGTCAACCTAAATCCTAAATTGTGTAACAAATCAACAATAAGGCTGCATTGCAGTGGTTGAATGTAAGCGCTGTGGTCATTTTGCCAAGCGCTGTGTTGCTGATCGTCCACTCCTCTTGCCTTGCCAATTCCCCCTTTACGTTTCTTCTCTCTTCTTTTTGTTTGGTGTGTGTAAAAAGGCCAAGTATTGGTACATGCAAGTAGACTACTTAGGTCACTTAATTAATCCCTTTTTTCTGCCTAATGCAGTAGTTCTGTAGCCCACGTGACACCACTTAAAGCTGTATGGTGGATCTTTGTCGGAATTCAATCTCATGTTGCCAAAGAAATAACCTTATAGGCCCATCGCAGGAAAGGTTCTGTGTAGCTTTAACAGCCAAAATGAATCTACGGTTAGTGTAGCTTCCTAAAATATCCAGCATCCACAGTTTATGGTCGTGTCTTCGTTACCCACTGAGTCTCTCTCTCAAAAGCCCGGTTTCAATGAATTTCTCAATCAGTAGTTGGAAGGCGTTCTCACAATTTCCATCGTCGCAGCTTCCGATGCAGTGGTCTAAAACGGAGCGCCAGCATTCTGATTGGGACTACGTGCTATGACTATTTTTCCATCATCCGTAATAAGACGAAACACCTTGTTATACCCTCCTTCTGCTAACTTTCGCATTGACACGCAGTTGTTTGAACCCGCGCTCTCAGCTGCTATATTCTATAGGGCGACAGGATCAAAGGGTTTGTACCTATCATTCAACTGCTGCTCCTCATCCCACAGCCAGCGCCCACTTGTGTATTGAAAAAAGTCTTCGTGTTCCGCTTTGGGGGGAAGCTTCCGCTGGCTTGCGGTAGTCATTTTGTGAGCGAACAGTTGTGATCCGCAAGAGGGGAGAATTGGTACAGACTCAGCGACAACACGAACGCGTCGAGGGTATAGAGGTTTACGGGGACGGCTCAATTGCCGCAAAAATGGACGAAAAGCGTGGCGGATGTAAGGATACCTTGCTCACGCCTCTGGGTAACATTTTTTTTCGTGACGGACGAATAAGATGATGTTAAAGAAGAGGCTGACTTGTACTGGGTTCGGACGATGGTGTAGGTAGGCGGCTAACTAGGTACTATTTTATTTTCTTGGCACTCGGCTCAACGGTTCTATGGTGTTTTCTTTTCCTAGCATGATTCATGAACCACTTTTAAAAATTTAGTACTTCCAGAAGATCGATGTAATGGTATAATAAGAACTGATTCCTCGAACTAGAGACCTATATGGTCTAAATATTAAATATAGGTCAGCTTATTATTTAACTAGATAGATAGCCACCTAACTGCTTCGGTGATAGTGGTAATTTACCTATTATAGATCTTTTATAAGCATCAGTGTTACTTCGCAGGGAGTTATATCCAGTCACGTTGTCAAATTCAGATTCAGAATGACGGCCTAGTATAGGCTATGGGTAATTATTAAGTAATGAAAAGAACGACATTGCATTTTCAGAGCCATATATGAGAAACACAGATTCGCACAATATATCTGCGTAGATAAATGCAGACCAAACACACTGAAGACTAGATTCCGAATTTAACAATCAACCACTTTCCATCCTTTAAGGAATTCTGGTTGGGCCTTTCTTCTTTGGCTTGGACTGTATAACGTCCTCGGCATCTTCATATGGAAAAGGGAGTGATTTCGGCTCCGGTTTCGACGGCGAGTACCATCTAAAGGCCATCCACGCCGCAGCTGCTCCGGCCACAACGCTAAAGGCGGCTGGGTTTTGGGGCCTAATCAGCGCAGACACAAATGAGTATCTTCCAAGACAAAGCATATCACCACTTTCAGCCTATCATGAGTTTTTGTAGCTGTTCACTTACCGCATGGGCGTTCGTCCACCCGGGATAGTTACTGCCATGTTTGAGGTCTTGTATCTGCTGTTACATGTCTCTCAAGTACACGTAGAGTATATGTGAAGCTTTAGAGAAATAGGGAGAGCACGTTTATTTAAGAGTGTTTCGGCGACGCGACATGACGCAAGACTCTTGCCACCGACATAATACGAGCCGGAAGTCAAAGGTTGGGTTTATTGTCACTTGACAGGGTTCTCGCCCGGTCTATTCCCATCAATGGGATGTTGTCTGCAGACTTCGCGCGGTGACCTGATACTGAGACCTTACTGGTTGCACGATGGAAGGTTTCATTTAGGGTGTTAAGTGCCATGGGTATGGAAATCCTCTACCTAGAACGGGAAGCCTATAACAATCCTCTACTATACATTAGTCTTCTTATTGTATAGGTTATACGTATATATGTCCTTTTTAATATTAAATGATATCCATTAGTGTTATTTTTAGCTATGTTACTCTTAATCTTTACTTATATACTTTTGACTATGGATTAAGTTTCTTGGGTCTCAGAATAATGGCGCATTTAATGAGAAAGAGGGATTTGAGGGTTGGGATTTTGGGATACATAGGGAGATCTTGTAGTTATTGTACAATGAAATCTAAGTTACTTCGTTTCAAATGACACACCACCATATGAGATTTTGAGATTGCAAGGGCATGTTTTATTATGTTTTTTGCCGCTTTCTATGTTTCAATTTATTGTTTACATTTGCCAGGAATCAAATTGAAACCGTGATGCCCCTGTTTGATAAGATGTGACAAGATCCGCGCTTGCTGTACACCCGCGGAGGTTGCAATAATATCGAGTATTTGCGCAATCCAGTCCTTCGTGTTAGACGATATATCCGTACAGTCAGCAGCAACGAACAGTGGCCATGGCAATCGAGCGACACCCCCAAAACCAGCTTCACCCGATGTAAAGAAGTGAGGGACGCTATCGCAGACGTCCTTCACTAATTGCTTATTGATGGCGCTAGAATTGAGCATTATTTGTTGGGACTGAGGCATTGCCTGTCGCTCAGACGCCCTGAGACACATCGTTCGGATCATCTCATGAAGAACGATCCGTGCTTGGCGATAGTGGTTCCAAAGCACTGCGACGTTGATACTCGGGTATACATGATATACCTTATCATAGCTGCAGACGGGTATGCCGCCGTTAGAAAAAGACGGTGAGTTACTGGCCACTGTAAACTGCCAGGCTAGACCCAGAGAACTCGCCCATGATACCATATCAGCATCGAGGCGGAGAGCTTGCGCAATTAACGGTGCGATGTTTCCACGAAAGCCATCATTTTTGTATGCTTCCTTTATCCTTATCGAGAGATCATTTAACATAATTAGAATATTGTAAAAATCATCAATCGCTTGAGAATTAGTATCATAGAGGGTTCTTGCATTATTTGATAATGCAGTTATTGTTGATGAGCTATAACACGTCGTCCTGAAGAATTTGTTCATCATAGCCTGAAATTGACATGTTAAAACCCAGATATCAGCAGTCAAAACGAGGAATAGCTAACAATTTGTAATCGTGCACTGTTAAACAGCCCTAACCCAGTTGGTGATTCGAATTGCTTCACGCCTCGTAGCTCAAGGAGCTTTATCGCTCCCCGGGCATGATTGAGCCAAGCGTCCATCATTTGTGATTCATGCCCTGAGATAATCTGTTTTCCCGCTGATTAAAAAGCCGCTCCCAAACCAACATTCTACTCAGACACATTACCTCGTACAAGCTCAGTGTTACCACAGCTCCCAAAGTGGAGTCGGATGTAGCCGAGGCTGTGTCCTGCAGATTCAAATTGGTCGCCTGCAAGGCTTTGCTGTATTCCTCTGCCGCCAATCGCCTCAGCCCAGGTAAATGATGAATTCCTGCCATACATGCCAGTCCTACAGCTTTGACTGTGGCTTGAAGTGCACCAGAGGGATCAGCGTTCAACAGATCCGACAAATAGGGGAGTACGCCCCGATTCTGGCTTGTGCCAACATAAAACTTGAAGATATGAGACATAGCCTGCTCCTGGATCGGGGTAGATAAATAACTTAACGGCGGTGTCTTCGAACTCTCAGAAGTTGGGGACTGAGCCGCCTTTCGGGTAACGGCAGCCCGGGCCAGGGCTTTGGCAGTAACGACTGTCGTCTGATCATAGATACGAAGGGCTCGGGGATCTTGGTACCCGGGGCATTCTTTCTTTATCCGCAAACATTGGGAGCATGAAGGCTGCCTCTGGTCACACTATCATTGGTCAATCAGTCATGGTTCAGCGTGGAGGAGCGTCCACGTACTTTTAGCCGCCGCTTCCGGCATAGGGCACACCCTGGGCTGGGCTTTCCTCTGTATACCATGGTAGTAACCTAAAGGGGTAAGCAGTTCGGAATGAGAAGTTATAGGGTGGGATCTTCTCGCTTAAAGATGCGTTGGATCAGTGAAGTGATCTGTGGGGGCTGGCATTGTGATATTGTCGGGGTCGGAGCTTCCTACGAAAAGGAGACTAGTAGCAGTACATCTCCCAGTCTCATTTCAGCCCCAGCTCAGCTGCTGGAATGTGAAGAGGAAGATAATCGCACTGAGATCCACAGGAGGACAGGGCAGTGTTTACTTGGTGCGTGGGGGCTGATAATCACTTCTAGTTAGGTCTTCCACTGAATATTCACGCTTATCCTAATACAGTAACCGGATCGGTGCTTAGGGCTTACTCTGGGCCTTAGAACTGTTTAAGCCTTGAGGATTGCGTAAGTTAGATTAGCGTTGGACCAGAGTTGAGCCTTCGGAGTATCTACTTATGCGATTAAGCATTCCATCACCTCCAATTTGGTTGCCCACTAGGTGTCTTATCGCCAATCACGTTCCGCTCCTAGACCTTTAGAGACTATGTCAACTATAGAGCCCCATGGCTGTTAAATCCATGTTGATTCGAGCAAACATCTGTAGACGCTTTTAGAATGCGTGCAGGATTGTCTCATTTTTCTGATGACCCCTGACGTAGCAAATTTGTTTGACACATACCAAAGGCTTAAATAGAAAGCCATTCCCCGAAAGACAGACCGATATAGCCTACATTATCAGGCTCATTCTTTCTAAACTCCCTCCACAGTCCAGCAGCTTTGGCCATAAGAATGAAGAACACCTTTCTCCTTGGCACAGTTGCCGTTTCCCTCTTTCCTGGTATGTACGCGCTGGAAACTGCAAATATTTCCATCAGTTGGTATATTTCTTTCCAAAAGTCGAGGGACTAATGTCATCTTCAATGCAGGCATAACGGCGAGTCCTCTTATCCCAAGTCAACATCAGGTTACGAATGTCAACCCTCGCGCACTACCTAATGCTCTGAACGGATATGCCCCAGTCCATGTTACATGCCCGAAGACACGGCCCAGTCTCCGAAACGGCGCAACGCTCTCATCCGAAGAGACGTCTTGGCTTGAGGCTCGACGTGGCAAAACTCTACCAGCTCTAAAAGACTTTTTCGGGCATGTCCAGATTGATGGGTTTGATGCAGTGAGCTATCTCGAGAATCACGCTCATGACTTAACCAACATACCCACGATTGGCCTTGCCATATCAGGGGGTGGGCTGACAGCAGCTTTAAATGGTGCTGGTACTTTCAAAGCCTTCGACAGCCGCACTGAAGGTACAATGGCCAAGGGCCAGCTGGGTGGCTTACTGCAGTCGACCACCTATTTTTCTGCTCTTAGTGGCGGCTCTTGGATGCTTGGCTCAGTCTATATCAACAATTTCACGACGGTTTCTGCATTGCAGGAGCAGGGAAACCTCTGGAACTTTTCTAGCGGGAATATCTTCGCGGGGCCACCAAACATGGATCCACAAGAGTTCTGGGGTAATATTACAACTCAGGTCAAGACAAAACGGACAGCTGGCTTTGTGACTAGTGACCCAGACGTTTGGTAAGCACTCAAACTCTCCTTATACGAAATAAGACTAACCAATCTTTCAGGGGTCGGGTGCAAGGCTACTTCTTTTTCAATGCCAGTCATGGTGGTGTTGACTACACCTGGTCCTCTATTGCAAAGAGTCAAGCATTTCAAGATGCTGAAATGCCACTGCCAGTAGTAGTGGTCAAGGGGCAGTCTTTTGACAAAGCCCTTGAGGCACCGACCAATTCAGAGCCGATTTATGAGGTGTCGCCTTGGGAGTTCGGCACATATGATAGCTCTATCGATGGCTTCGTACCATTAGAATACCTGGGTACTCGATTTATCAATGGTATAGTCCCAGAGAACGAGACCTGCGTACGTGGCTTCGATAATGCCGGCTTTATCACTGGCTCATCGAGCGACATCTGGAACCAGGGAAAATCCGCCGATATAGTTGGAACCCTAAAGTCGATGCTCTCTGAAATCTCGAAGCAGTCTCTCGAGGAGGCACAATTTCTCAAACTTGTTATTGCAGGAGTTATTAGCGCCACCAACTCGACCAACTCGACATTGACTGGATCCGCGGCCTATGAGCCTAACCCCTTCTACCAGTACAATACGGACTCGTCACCCTTTGCGCAAGAAAAGCGACTCACTATTGTGGATGGTGGTGAAGGCGGCCAGAATATTCCATTCAACCCGCTGATACAGCGAAACCGCAACGTGGACGTGATATTCGGCGTTGATTCTCTCGGTTCCGATGGGTCTTGGCCGACGGGCTCAGCCATCATCAGCACGTATGAGCGCACCCTCGACGACCTAGCCAACACTTCCTTCCCATATATCCCAGACCAAAATACCATCCTAAACCTGGGCCTCAATGCCCGCCCCACATTCTTCGGCTGCAATAGCTCAAACCTGACCACACCCGCTCCGCTGGTCGTCTATTTGCCCAACCACCCTGTCACGTATAATGCCACGACTACCCTTACGGACACGGACTTCAGCTCTGCTCGCCGTGACGGATTCATTATGAATGGCTATAATGTCGCCACCCAGGCGAATGGTACCCTTGATTCCGAATGGACAACCTGCGTCGGTTGTGCAATTCTCAGCCGTTCGTTTGATAGGACCAGCACTACCGTCCCTGAGGCTTGTAGTCGGTGTTTCCAGCGCTACTGCTGGAATGGAACGATTGATGATCGGACTCCACCACCGTATAGCCCCTCGGTGCTTTTGCCGAATACCACTTCAACGACCGGCACAAGCCCGACTGCTTCTAGCATGGGTCCCTCACTCGACGCCGCGGTCTGGTCTGCAATTGCGATGGTTGGAATGGCCGTTTTCGTGATCGGCTAAGTTTATTTGGATAGAGATACCGTAAACTGTATTCATATTGGGTTTCAATAATAGACTTATCTATGCCTAATTCATTGTCTTTTGTCCGTTGTCCACCGTGCTCTTTATTTCAGATTATATTCATATATTTATTATCTTGCTCCCCACAGGGGCCTTCCCCGGCTTGTGTCTCTTGAGTATGAATAGAACAAATAATCAGTTGAGAGTTTGTCCCGGTACCAACACAGGACGGAGGCGCGGTAGTTCCATCAAGTTTCTGACCTGGGTATTGCTTCTTGTACCCTTTTGGTGACTAAACAGATACTTGACAATCAGAGGCTCAGCAAGCTCAGCAAAAGAGATTAGTTTACCTTACAGTCAATTGCCAAGATCTCACTAGTATCTGGATCCGTGCCTGTCAAATGACGTCAGTGGCGCTTTGACCTTGATGCTCGTGGATAGTGGAGTGAAACTGACCCAGTCGCACTCTGAAGTATACGGATCACTCGGAGAGCACTGGTGAGACATGGTATCGGTCTTTATGGGTTTTCAACACTATGACTACGACTACGGTTTGACGGAGTAAGGTACCTACTACTGCGTACCACCTAGGTAGTACTCTCAGTAGAATGCAACCACGAGAACAGGGGTATGTGATTGTCTGATTGGTCGACAGCTGTAAATCTGCGGGTGGGCCAATCAGGGAACGAGGCAATTCCGAGAGTTCCGCGTTCGGATGAATAATCGCTTACAACAAAGCCAGCAGTTCCATTCGGACGCCATTTGGAGCTTCATGTCTTTCTCGCCTTGCTGTCGGTCGGTTCCTGCAATGGTGTAACCGGGTAGACTCATTCTATTCCCCAGTCACTCTCCACTCTCCCATATCCTTATGACCGTCGCCCCTCCATTGCCGGACTCCCCCGCGGAGCTCCAACAACGTCCTCCACGGTACTCCGGCGAGGATACAACCCCGACTAGCAAGCGCGAGATCTGGGGATGGTACGCGTATGGAATTGCAGCGGAGGTATTCGCTGTCTGTGGCGTAGGTAAGGCAAACTACTCCAGAGTATTTGTTCTTATCATTCTAGTCCGAGTGGTGCTAATCAGATCGGCGCAATAGGTTCTTTCCTGCCTCTCACATTGGAACAATTGGCACGCGAACGAGGAACCTTTAAATCTAGCCATCTACCCTGTGTCGGTCCCGATTCACCGTCTACATCTGCGAATGGCACGGCCCCTGCTATGCTCCGTCGCGATGGAGCCGAAAACGATCAATGTGTCGTAGGACTATTGGGGTTGAACATCAACACCGCCAGTTTCGCTATGTACACCTTCTCGTTGGCAGTGCTCGTCCAGGCATTGACCTTGATATCCTTCAGCGCCTTAGCAGATTATGGTACGGCTTATCCCTGTGTTGACAATTATCGAGCCAAACTGCTGACAACATCGCTACTCTTCAGAGAATAACCGTAAAACACTCCTTCTGGCATTCGGTTTCATTGGGTCCGCCACGAGTATGCTGTTCGTCTTTATTGCGCCGCCGGTATTCGTCCTTGGGGCCCTCTTGGTTGTCATCGGAGTTACCTGTTTAGGTTCATCTTTTGTGGTGCTCAACTCTTTCTTACCTGTCCTGGTTGCAAACGATTCGTCCATTGAAAAGACTCCCAAGGCCGCTGAGGAGTTGCATCCCATGAGTCCCGATGGAGAATACATCCACCCCAGAGACTCCTTCTCGGCAAGCGATGCAGAGTCGGGGCCTCATCCAGCAGCAGAAGCGGGCTCTGGGGCATCATCAGGCCCCACTTCGCCGGAGCTACAGCTGTCCACACGCATTTCATCCAAAGGCGTCGGGCTTGGGTACTGTGCTGCCGTTCTCGTGCAAATATTGAGTATTTCTCTCCTCTTTGCGCTTTCCAAGACGTCGATTTCGAAGGTTTCCGGGACGCTTCCGCTGCGGTTCGTACTGCTGTTGGTCGGCATCTGGTGGTTCTCCTTTACGATGGTCACCCGAAAGTGGCTGCGCGCTCGACCAGGACCCCCGCTAAATACCTTGAATACCGGTGGGCAGGTGAAACGGTGGCGTGTGTGGTTGCGACTCGTTGGATTTGCCTGGAAATCTTTGTGGAAGACGGTTAAGATTGCGGTGCAGCTGCGAGAGGTCTTGGTGTTCCTAGCCGCGTGGTTTCTCCTATCCGACGCTATGGCCACGGTATCCGGAACGGCGATCCTGTTCGCCCGCACGGAGCTCAAGATGAGCACTACACTCGTCGGCTTGTTGTCCATCACCGCAACCCTGTCCGGCATGGCTGGTGCCTTTTTCTGGCCTGTGGTCTCGCGACGGTTCGGGCTGAAGTCGAACCATACAATTATGCTATGCATTGCTCTATTTGAACTTATTCCTTTGTACGGCATGCTGGCATATATTCCTCTCTTCAAGAAGTGGGGCGTGATCGGTCTGCAGCAGCCGTGGGAGATCTTCCCGCTCGCCGTTGTCCACGGGGTGGTATCAGGTGGCCTGGCTTCCTACTGCAGGTCCTTCTTCGGATTGCTCATTCCTCCTGGCAGTGAAGCCGCGTTCTACGCGCTGTACGCTGCAACGGACAAGGGCAGTTCGGTCATTGGGCCGGCTATCGTAGGAATGCTCATCGATGCGACCGGACAGGTACGGTCGGGATTCTTCTTCATTGCGCCCTTGATCTTGATGCCAATCCCGCTCGTCTGGATGGTCAATGCCGAAAAGGGCCGAAGAGAGGGAGTGGCCATGGCGCAGCGTCTGGAGAAGGGCCACGAGACGGAGATGAGCGAGCAAACCGAGGAAGCCGAAGGACTCCTGGCACGAGGTATATAAATCACGATTGGGTTATATAATGGGTGCATGCGTACATGATAATGGATATTTAGATCATGAATACATTCTAGAGATGGAATACATTTAACGTCCTCGACCTATCCATACAAATCGTCACTATGTATCGTACAAACAAATATTATAATCTACCTTTTTGCACCCCACGTCAATGGTATTCACCGTGTATCAGATACCATATCCACCTTGAACAAAAGAGAAGAAAAAAGACCAACACCAACGCCGAACCTCGACCAACTCCATCCCAACAGACTCCAACAGACACAATCCAAATCTACCTCTAATTATCTACCAGTATTGCGAACATCAACCGGCCCATCCACAAACCTCCCCCCAGAACTCTCACTCTTCTCCAAATCCGGCTTCGCCTCGGCCCCAGCAAAAGTTGACTCCCTCATAAACGGACTCCGCCTCCTAATCTCAGGCCCCTTCAGCACCAAAACCACGGGAACAACACTCAACGCCACGCCAATAAACCCCAATAAGCTCCCAGCCCACCCATACCCCAAATTCTCGAAAAGCTGATAACTCGCCAGCGGCAAAAACGCCCCGAACGAGTTCCTCCCCAGACTGGCCGCGCTCAACGCCGAAGCAGCATACTTCTCGTACGCATCCGTCAGATAATTGACAACAGCCATGTAGATGGAATAAATGCCCAGTCCTGTCGCCGCAACGCCGCACGTCGGGACGATCCAATGCACGTGCGGGAAACTGCTCCACCCATACCAGAATAATCCCCCGGCGAATAGCAGACTCCCCGGGATGGAGGTGTAGAGCCTGGCTTCGGGGATGGGGACGCCGGGGTTCTCTTTGTTGCGGGATGCAGAGCGCAAGTAGATCATGTCCTGGAGGGGGTTGACGAGGGTGCCGATTAGGGCGCCGACAGAGATGGCCAGTTGGATGAGGCCCGTTTGGAGGGTGTTCATGCCGTAGTTTGTGGAGAAAGTCTGCACGACGCTGCTGAAGAAGAGGAAGAGGATGCCCCAGGCAAAGCTGATCCAGAGGGTGAAGAAGGCGACTACCGGTTCGGTGAGCAGCATGCGGGTCGGCCGTTCGAACGATACTTGGAGGAGTTTCCAGATGCTTGTGTGGTCGAGTTCCGCTTCGGCGTAGATGGGACGTCCTGTTTCGCGGCGGAGTTTCTTTGCGCGCCGGGCGAGGATCACGTCTGCTCGTGTTTCGTACAAGAGGAACCAGAATACGGGGATTAGGCCTGCGTTGTAGATTATTTGGATGTAGAAGATCCTGGTTTGGTGGTTAGCTTTGGGTGGTGGTTGGTATCCTCTGTGGATGGGTGCTCACCATCGCCATGGGTCATTTTTATGGATCGCTTGGATTGCGGACCCCACGAATGGCCCCAGTGCGATTCCAATGACGCTCGTCAGTCCGAATAGGGACATGGGCACGCTTCGGGCTTTGTCGCCGTACCAGACGTCGCTGATGCTCCCACCTACGATGTTGATGGCTACGGACGAGGCGCCTCCGCCGAAGAAGCGGGTCACGACTAGGGTCGCGAAGTTCTGAGCGAATGCGGATGGAAATAGCGAGATGACGAGGATGGTGTATGCTACGAAGTACCCTGGCATGCGGCCGGACGATTCCGTTAAGGGGACGAAGATCAGCGGCCAGAAGGCGGCGCCCATGTTCCATGAGGTTGTAGCCCAGGCGAGGTTCGGAAATGGCTCATTCTGCACATGGAAGCGCTCGGCCATGTAGTCGTTGCCTGCGCCATAGGATCCAGCGGGAATACCCGTGAGGATTGATCTGTGTATTTTACATTAGCATATGCAGGACTTTGTATAGGGTTGGAGTGTTTCAGTAGTGCCCAACATACATTATGCAGACTGTGATGGTCAACGTCCATTTGTAGGATGTGCTCCAATTGAACCTAGATCATTTTCTCAGCGAGGTTCTAGAGTTTCCCGACTAGACTAGACATACGGGTTATCTGGATCATCTTTCCCATTCCACGTGTGAAGCTCAATCTCTTGGTCGCGGATATCATTATGGCTTACGACGCCGACATGGCGATCTCGATTGAAGAACGACCGCACCCTATTATGTCACGAATCAATAAACCAAGTCAAGTCAACTAGCGTATAGTTCGTTTCAACCAACCGTCCCAGAAACGAATCGTCAAAATTATTATCATGCGATGTACTCGCCCTCCGCAATGAGGGGGCTTCAACGGGATCGGACGACATTAGCGCGAGAATTGGGTCTCAAGGTCCCCCAATTGATCAACAAAGATGGTGATGAATATAGAACTAGTGTCGCTACGTCCCTGCTATCTGGGTCTAGGACGACATGCCTTGCTAGCAAGTGGAACCTTAAGTGCCCACCTCGTGTCGTCATTGTAGCAACACTATCCGGTTGGTTCTGAGATTCCGTGTAGGGTTTCATTCCCGTCACACGCCCGCTCTCATAATGTTCTACTAATGCTATCCTAATCTCCGCGCATATACCCTTGCTACGAAAAACATGCTCGCATAACTTTCTTGTAATGCTATTCTAATACGCCACAAAACACAATTAAACCCCGCGATATTGCATTGCCCAATAATAGTTCGTAGACCGATCGGAAGGGGCAGGAGAAGTCGTGATATCATCAATCTAGAACAACTCCCTATGACATCACTGCCAGCCCACATAAGCTACTTATAGCCCTCATTCTACCTCAGCATTCGATGTTCAATTAATCCAATCCTCCGTACCTCAATTGTCTCTTGAAAATAAAAGTCAAACAGTCCGCTGTACATACAGTTCACCATGCCTATCCCCGTTCCCTCCGCCAACTCCCTGACTGACCTCCTCAGCCTGAAGGGCAAGGTCGTAGTCGTAACGGGCGCCTCCGGCCCCCGCGGCATGGGCATCGAAGCCGCCCGTGGCTGTGCGGAAATGGGCGCCAACATCGCCCTCACCTACGCCTCCCGTCCCCAAGGCGGCGAAAAGAACGCAGAGGAACTCAGGAAAACCTACGGTGTAGAAGTCAAGGCCTACAAATGCGACATTGGCAACTTCGACAGCGTCCAGAAGCTCGTTGACGACGTGATCAAGGACTTTGGACAGATTGACGCCTTCATCGCCAACGCCGGTCGGACCGCCGACGGTGGCGTCTTGGAGTCCACCGTCGAGGCCTGGATGGAGGTTGTGCAGACGGATTTGAACGGAACGTACCACTGCGCTAAGGCCGTGGGGCCGCACTTTAAGAAGCGGGGCAAGGGCAGCCTGGTCATCACGGCCAGTATGTCGGGTCACATTGCCAACTTCCCACAGGAGCAGACCTCGTACAATGTTGCTAAGGCTGGGTGTATCCACATGGCGCGTTCGCTGGCGAATGAATGGAGAGACTTTGCCCGTGTGAACAGTATCTCGCCTGGTTATATCGATACGGGATTGTCGGATTTCGTGGACCAGAAGATCCAGGATCTCTGGTTGAGTATGATTCCCATGGGCCGGAATGGAGATGCGAAGGAGTTGAAGGGTGCTTATGTGTACCTATGCAGTGATGCCAGTTCGTACATGACTGGTAGTGATCTCCGCATTGATGGTGGTTACTGCGTGCGGTAAATGACCTGGTGGGGGTTATCCACGGCTGGAGTCCGATTCATGAGATGATTAATGCAAAACCTTTTTATGTGATGAGATAATACAATATGGATTATTTTGCATGCTATGACCTTCGATCAACAGAATATCTAATACCCTTAACACCCTGTAGAACAAAGAACTAGAATATGAAGTGCTTTAAGCAGCGGGGCCAGCAATGGCCGTGGTGATCTCGCCCTTCTCGATGTAGACACCGGACCAGAACCAATCCTCCTTGCCTCCCTTCTGTCCGTTATCCAGACGCAGCTCACCAACGTGCCAATCCTTCGAATCGGTCTGCGTGGCCGCACTGACAGGCTCCACAACCTTCGCCAAGGCCTCCGCTCCGGTCGAGGTCCAAAGACCAACTGTCTTCGCCGAGAAGTCAATCTCGTAGGCGAAGTTGTACCATGTGCCAGCCACGAGATCAGTGGACCACTGCGACTTGCCGTCAGTCAGCCAGCGGAGAGTCTTCTCGTCACCGCCGTACTTGAGCTCAGTGAAGTGGCTCTGGACCCGTCGTTAGCGTATGCAATCCATGGAGAAGACTAGACTAGAAGGGAAGTAGAAAGATTAAGTACCTCGAAGAAAGCAATTTGATGCTCAAGAGCCACATTGGGGGCATTTTCCTCCTTGGTTTGCAGGGAGAAATGGTAGAACAGGGTTCCAGAGCCCAGATCGGCGTCGGTCTGAGGGATGAGCTCAGAGCGCATCATGGTTTGGCCATTCCAGGACGAGGTATCGTCCTTTAGAACTATACGTTAGTGACTCTTCCTCAGCGAAGTGTTTATGAGGGGCGTTGTACAATGCTGATGCGGATGCCCTTCTCATCGCTCTTGTCGGCCGGGTTCTTGAAGTCGGCGCTGACTTCAAGGTAGTTCGTGGTAGCCTCCGAACCGTGGATATACCATTGGTAAGGGCCGACTTGGTTAGACCAAGACCCTAATACATATCAGTGTTACTGTGGAGATGGAACGTGATATATCAGTCTTACATTGGTCGAGCTGATCGACAGTGAAGGAGGAGTTGAAGAAGCCGTCCCAGACGACTTCCCCAGCGTGGACAAGGGGAATTAGGAACAAGAATGACTTCATGGTGTACAGTGTGAACGAAGTATCCTGGTACTGTGGTATGCAAATCATTGGGCGCCTACTGAGGAATTTATAACGTTGAGCTGATCCTTCCTTATGGAGTGTCTCAGGATGCGTTTCAGATTGATTCAGACTCGCGCCGCGAAAGCGACACGGAGCACCACGGATAAAACCATTAAGAATATCTTCAATTTAACCCTAACGGCCCGAGGAGCCGATCATCCGTATTGGAACTAGCAAGTATCATGTTGATCATACACTATCCGTCAATAGTAATTTCATTTCTCCACCACTTGCGAAGAATCGATTGCCTTCATTTACATCTTGTCCTTCACAACGCTATCCCCTGATTCATTCCCTGCCTCGGGTTCGACATCTTGGGCGAGATGCATTTTGGGCAGCGTCCGCGCCAGACGAGGCGGGTCGAAAACAGTCTTCGACTGCAGGAATATCTCGTCGATCTCTTCCAGGGTCCGTCCGTTGGTCTCTGGGAAGAAAAAGTATACCACCGGTACAATGGCCGCGTTCAACACGGCGAAGATGATATAGTACTTGTAGGAGATGGTATTGAAGCCGACTGGTGTTACTTCCGCCAGAAGGAAGTTGAAAGTCCAGACAGCGGCAGTGGAGACCGCGCTGATGGCGGCCCGCAGCTGCAGCGGAGCCACCTCTGTGGCATACAGGAAGGTCAATCCGGAGTAACCCACGGTGAAGATGAACTCGAAGACGAACAGGAACACCACAGCCGTCACCAGGGTGCCTGTGTTGTCGGTCACCGATGTGGTGCCGCCCAATATCGCCATACTTATCGACATGCCCGCCGCACTCCACAGCATCAGCGGTCGTCGGCCCAACCGGTCGATGGTGAAGAAAGCCAAGAATCCGCCGAGAGGCTGGGTGAGAGTCATGGATGCCGCAAGGATCCGAGACTGTAACGGGTTGAGACCGAGATACTGTTCGAAGATGGTGGTGGCGTAGAAGGTGATCAGATTGATTCCGCACATCTGCTGGAACATTTGTCCGGTGGCGGCAAGAATCGTCCGATGGAACAACCGTTGCTCGCCCATTGTCAACATGTCCTTCCAAGACCCGGAGCCAGAGATGGCCAGGGATCGCTCAATGTCGGCGAGAGCTGTGTTGATACTCTCCGAATGGGGGTCCTGGTCGGCTAACGCAGCCAAAATCTCGCGTGCTTCCTCCTTTCGCCCCTTCTTGACAAGCCATCGGGGGGACTCGGGGAAGATTGTGATGAATATCATGACTGCTATCGATAGAACAACCTGGAAAGCTAGTGGGAATCGCCATGAGACCGAGTTGCCATCCACGAAGTAGAAGCCGAAGTCTATCCACAAGGATATCGCGATGCCTGCACCGATGAAAATGCCGTCCGTTGCGACGTGGGCGCCACGCTTCTTAGCCTGGGAAATCTCGGCCTGCCACACAGGTACAGTTGCAACATAGCCGCCGGTACCCACACCCAGCACCAGACGGGCGACAATGAATTGAGCCATTTGGAACGAGCTCGCCATGAGAACGGCTCCGACAAGGGAGATGAACGAGGTAATGAAAATGACGCGCCGGCGCCCAAGCAGGTCACCCAGGTAAATGCATGACAGGGATCCGAAAATACCTCCCACGGTATACAATGCGACCACCGTTCCTATACGCGACGAGAGTCAGGGGTGTGACAATTGTGACAAGGGTGACACAGGAAATCTACCTTGAATAGTGGAGTTATAATGCTGCTCGGCACCCTCAGTGGTCAGGGTGTTCATCTGGGGAAACTGTCTGGCGAACGATGCCAGGGTCAACAGCCCACCGGTGACACCCTGGTTGTAGCCATAACAGACGAATGCTGGGCAAACGACGAGCCAGATGATGGCCCGATTTAGAAGCGCACCGCGCAAACCAAAGTAAGGCTGCATGGCCAAGACCTGCAACACGCACCGTGATATCGTAAAAGTGGTCTGATTATGAGACAATGGTATGGAAAAGTCATGCAATTAATCCGGGGAAATACTGCATATAGAAATGGCTCAGCCAATTCAGCCCCGCTGCGATCGTTAGGTCCATTTGAACCCACTGCAACCTGGATGCATCTTATAAAAAGGTATAACCCTTTCGCTAATTTCCCGGTCATCGGCGGTACCCGTGGTACCAAGACGTGGGCCCTTTCCCCAGACTTCGCTTTGCTTGAGGAACGCCACTAGGCGAGAGTCCAAGATGCTTGGCCGATGATCGGAATGGGTGATCATGGCTGCCATCGAGGGTGTTCTCCATGGCGATTCGTGCCATGTGGCTTTCGTCCAAGTCAAACTTTCACGAGGATTCGTATACATGCTGCTAAACGAAGCTTCCCAGAGGCATGGTAGCACCCTCCCATATGCTGTGGCTTGCAGCAACGGCATTGGTATTCTTTCCCCGCTTACCCTAAGTCGGTCAGTCTCCACCGATCCCGGCTTTTGCCTCCCATCGGACCCGGCCGACGGCAGTTCAACCTCGGGCCAGATATCATTGTATTGAGTAATGAAAAGGGTCAATTGCTCATAGATCGACGTTTAATACACAGATGTCCAGGGTCCAATTTGGATGCATATGCATTACCCCAGAAATCCAAGAAATCCAAGAAATCTCGCTTTGTTCTATAGCTCCTTGGCTCGCCAAAAGTGTCCCTTGTCATAACGGTAATATCCGAGTCGTGTGACCCAATAAAAATGGTCGCAGTCAATCCTTACCGAAGAAATGCAGTTAACACATGAAGGCATCATCCGAAGGATAGCTAGGCCACGGCAACCTCGTGTATAGGAGTTCTCCTGAGCAGAACTCATACTTCATCTGCATGCACGAATGAATCCGGAGGCCGCCGATGCAACATCATCTCTACTGCATTCACTTGTGGGTGTGGAAAATCAAAATATCGATGTCTGACATGGTGACTATATCCTGGTACTTCATCCCTGTTAAAAAAAAGCAACGAGGCATTTCCATGCATCAAGGAGACGAGTCAATGCTCGTGGAGAAGGCGGATGTGGCGGAACTGGGGAAAGTGGATCGCTTATATACAGCTGCGCGGTCAAATACGCAATCCTTTTCCTATCTTTGGCAATAAGGTAGTGTTATCAGAATCCCATCGGCAATTGATAAGTCTACTACGGTCATGGTTGGACATGTTAGACGCTGTCAGACGCTGTTGGACGTTGATTAATGGCCACACTGGGGCCAAGATCGTCAAGCTTTTGCTCCACTGGGGGTTCTGGACAGACCATTAGTTGACTCCATTACATGATCACGTTTCCTCGCATGTGTTATCGCACTGATACATCGGTATTGGTCATTCCCGCGCTTATCGTTATCGTTTGCCGAGGCTGCTTGTGTCATTCTATGAGCATATATCTATTCCACCCTTTGGGCCTTCCCCCCCCCCTTCTTACGGGATGAAACGGAGATAGCATTTATCTACGTCGATAACTGGCCATGACGAAGTTTAAATTGTCATTTTATTCCTTTATTACTCTGAGCTGCTCTCCATCATGGGTAAGAAATAACCCGAACAGGGCTTTGTCGGACTCCTCGCTGTTCACGGTCGATCGGAATGTCGCATTGTGTTTAACATTCCTCTAAGCCCATCCAATGGTAGTTGTAGAAAGATCCGAGTCATTTCAGGGGAGAGCCGCGCTAGGTTGGTAGCTTGAATTACCTCTTCCGAGTCCCGAAACCTTCGTATATTGGTCCTTAAACGCTATCGATCGGCATTGTTGATCTTCTCTTTAGTAGAGATGACGTGTATAATCTCGTTTCAGCTTTTACACCATGGTCATCAGTAGTATAGTACAAACATAAGGAAATCATTATAGCAGGCACATTCACGGCGATAACTGTATTGGAAAGAAACAGCTTTGCTTGACTCTAATCATTACACGGTCACGAGAGTCATAGCACACGACATAAGAACAGGGAAAGAATTACATTGCAAACATGCAAGTAATAGACTAGTTTATGAAGAAGTAGTATTGTCATCAAACAGAAGCATGGTGTCCGTAACACACTATAGTCTTCTGACAGCCCTAGGGTCTATGTCTCAAACCTGAGTCCAACAAAAAGCTCCTCTAGCAAAAAAGATAATTATCGTTCACGGTGATACTACAGTTCCTTTATTATCTCTAAGCAGGGCCACTGCCGGTTGATAAACTACATATATATATTTTCTTGCTGCAACTTAATAGTAACTCAATGTGTTTGAGAGACTGTTAATGTATTAGGTGTACAATTCAATTCAATCGAAAGAGATTGATCTTAGGTGTTATAAGCCACTCTCCATGTCTCTCCCTTTGCCTTCTTTTTGCATCTCCAATCAATCTAAAGGGATCTCAACCTATTCATCCCAATCATGTATCCTTTTTGTGTTATCAAAATTCGAAAGTTGGATGAAGTTAGTCAGCTCGGCATTCAACGCTCTTTCCAACAGCCGACCCTCAGCCGAAACTATAAATTATTAAACCTGGATGTAAAATCCTTCGGGATTCTAGTCTTGAATGTCTTCAAGAATTGTGCCTGATGGAGGCTGGTTGTCTAGATTTATGACGAGTAGAACATGTTGGGACTTTCGCCATCCATAGGGTAGATAGTCACACAGGCGCTCAACTTCTCGCTAGGCCGAGAGGTCGGGCTCGTCTGTCAAGGGTGGTTCTTAAGATCTAAATTCGTGGTTTCGGCTTCGGGATATAGATATTTACTAACTCATTGAAGCAGTAATGCTGAAGAGTCCATCTGCCTTTCGATGAACAAGCCATTGTTAATATTCCAGATCTAAAATCATCGTCGGATAGGTTCATTGCTGTCCCAGACACGGCTAGCTAGAATAATAGTCCATTGGTCGATCATACATAACCAGCAGTCTTGAGGTACGGAGCGAAAGCAAAAGACAAGAACACAAATTCCCCTCTTCACAATGTATGACAAACCATCATATCCGACCATTAAATTCCATTAAAGGTATTCATTCCCCCATTCCACTCAGCATAGCAATACTATTGCACTCGGCACATTCCCTTTCCCTTCACGCTGAATCCCAAACTTCATCCCCACGTAAGCAGACGCATTACTCACGACAAGGACGCAACCAGATATCCACCCAAGAAATCTTCCGACAAAAGAAAGAGAATTACTCAGAAACAGACCTCCTAACAGGCCCCGGCGCAGCAATCTCACTCAAGCACTCAATAGTCCCACTAACCCGATCTTCGGAAAGCATCCGCTCCAGGCCCAGGTACTCACTCGCCGCTTCCGTTTCAGTTTGCTGATGTCGCGGAACAGGTTCGGGAACGGAGACTTCGCTGAGAGCCGTGAAGAAGTCGTCCACTGCTGGAGAGAATTGCGGAAGCGGTTGCTTGCTTGTAGATCTGCTGGGTAGGTGGAAATAAATGGCCAGGGAATGTCGCAGGTGGAAACTTGGAAGGTTACACATTTGTTTTAATTTTGGTCATTTTGTCATTGTTTCTGTTCTTTGAGAAAGAGAAGCGTATTCGGGGGATGAAGTTGGCTCCTTCCTAAGGGTATAGATGTTCCATGGTGGGAGCTTTATGCTGAAGGTGGGATGAGGGGGGTGGGTAATGTCTGGGTCCGATGAAGTTAGATGGTAACCTGGCGTTAGGCTCTGGGGGAAAAGGCTGTGGCGTGTTGGTATATTGGTTATATCAACAAGCTTCATGCAAAATACGAAGTAGCAGTCATATGATATAATCATAGTGCTTACCTTACGCACTATCGTAGTTGTGTTGATCAGAAATCGAGCAGAATTAGTTCAGATCTGGCCCCTCTCGAGCCTTCCCAATACCTACAAGGTCGTGAGTTCCCCAGAGGCATTTGTCGCCTTCTTGCATCGTGACTTAGCGTGAGGCACTGAGGCTCGTGCCAGAGCCGCCGGAGTATAAACCCCCCCTCTCTCCTCTCCGCCACCCTCCTCCAACCCATCCTTTCAGTATCTTTGACATCACTGTCAGAAGTCAGTGCGTCGTGTATAGCTTTATGCACCTATTTTACTTGTCCTACACAGGGCTCCCTATCCCCATGATTCCGTCCAATCACCACGCAAGCCATGGCACTACTAGTAGCTTAAATCGAAAACTAAAGGACTAGGGGTCATTGATTGGAAGCTTCCGCGACGTATATGTCTATATGACAGTGTGTTGCCACAGCAAGTCGAGATATAAACCTCCAAGGATATGTTAAACCAAGTTATATCGCCATCAATCAGGCATTGTTGGCACATGAGAAACTAGCATTGCTTGGATCGTCGTGGATGGCTTTGCCTGATACGTACAATCCTAGTCCACACTGATGTTCGTGAGTTTATATTTTCCCAACAGAAGGAAGGAAACGGAGATTGAGAAAACTCACCAGACATCCACCAATGCCAACAATGATCAAATTGACTACGGTCAAGAATATCTTCCGGGGGGAAGATGTGTAACGGCCCCAGTTCATGAAAAGCCAGAAAATGCCGCTCATTCCGTCTATTTTGCATGCATTAGCTTGTTGTCCCCAAAAAGTCAGGATAACTTACACGTAAACCAGCTGGCGAACAATGCCGTCTACAGGATAGTCAGCATCATCGGATTTCATACAAGTAACATGGAATGCGAAGCTTACTATCAGACTCAGCAGGTTGTTGAACACTGGGATCGCCTCGGCAATAATCCATGCGAGCGTCCAGAGCACCAATCCGATCAGAATCCATGACCCTATTGACACCAGATTCCGCTTGTGCATGCGATCTGTGTTTCGGAAGAGACGAACATATATGTACTTGGCGGCCACATGCCCGTTGATCACGCCAGCAATTATGATCTAGTAGTCCATTATCAGCCGTTGCAGCATGCAATCATGGGGTGAGCTATACCGTCGGTATGGCGATTCCGTAGGCGATCTTCGAGACCAATGGACTCGTTGATCCCAATGCGGGGGATGACACGTCTTTGCCACCATATCGGTATATGACTAAAGCAGTGACGGTATACATGGTTGTATCAGTTGCCTGAAGCAGATACAGGGTTTTGGGATAATCTGTTGGTGTTTCCATCTCGGAGATAAAGCCAAAGAAAGCGACGTGGCCAGCTATGTCGTTGTTAGTGTATGCTTTGTCTGAGTCGACCCTACTCAGCGTACCATAAGCAAAGACGATGTTTGTCACAGCTAAGAAGCCCTTGTATAAACTGGTATCGACGGTGACATCGATATGTCCGTCACCAGGTCGCTGGATTCCAATAGCGATCATGGTGATCAGAACGGCCGCGATAATACTGATGAATGCTGTGATCGTCAGCTCAATCACCCTTCCTCCGAGCGGCAACCCCAACTTACAGGAAATTGACAGCCAGGACACTTTCTTCAAGGTACGAGGCAAAGTGCAAACGAAAGACAGGATTAAGCCGACTATCCCAAACACAATGGAGCAGGTGCCATGATTGGTTACAGTATTCATCATGACGGTAAAAGTCAGGATATGACTACCCATGATAAAGATCAAGAAGACCAATTGGGCAGTTCCCAGGAATTCGCGACCAAATCGGCCCAGCAATATTTCACCAGCATCTGCCATACTATGCACGTGGGGATATCGCAGCTTGAACTGGCCGAGAACGTACCCTGTGTACGTAGCTACCAAGCCGAGGCCTATGATGAGGATCACAGCCCTATCCAGTATAGCCAAGCAAAATGCTTAGGATCAGCCACCAAGCCACCAAAGTCTCGACAAGAGGACGTTGCCAATGAACACTCACGGAACAAGGCCGAGCGCCGCCATGGCCGAAGGGAGCGATAGAATGCCCAGCGAAATAGTCTCGGCGACCATGACTGTCAAGTCAGCAAATAATACGTGTTACCATGATGTGGTTGGAATGTACTCATTCCACATTGCCTAGCAGATTCAGCAAGGTATAATTGGATTTGCATTATAGGAGTGCTTACCACCAGCGCAAGGTGCGATACTTGACCTCTGCGAACTCTTCATCCCCAAACGGATCGTCATATATTGGCGGCGTTTCGACATTTTCATCCTTCTTCTCGCGACTATAAGTGGGATCCTCCACTTGATCGATCGAGCTATGTGCCATGGTGTATAGTGTATGTCTATCGTCTAGACTGATCGATGAGAATAATGAAGACTCTCTAGGGCGCTCAAACCAATGTGATGAAAAATTGAGGAAAACCAGTCACTAAAATGCCATCAATGAATTACGACAAGAGTAAAAGGATCACGACGAGAGACAAAATGGAAATGCGCGAGGCTTCCAGGTGAGGAAGACGGAATGGCTTGAGCGACCGGAGCGCCTTGTAAGACGACCTCATATGCATAGGAACATTTGGTCCGATGATGACTGGGACTGTGGTTGTAAGGCTCCTATTGGGTTGACCGTTATTGGACCCCAGACAGCTCATTGGAGTTGTGGAGAACCCCAATGTGACGTGAATGCGGAGAAAGCTGTTCAGGGTTGCGACAGTCATGGCTGGATTCTGGTCTTGATTGGAAAAGGATTCATTCCTTTCGGTTGATGCCGCACGATATTTCCTCTCCGAGGAATCCATCATATAAAGCCCGACGCTTTGGCTAGGCAGATACAACTTTTACTCCCTTACTACGCCGCTACGAGTCCTCTAAATTATCGCATTTTGATCACGGGGTTTAATGGAGGGTTCTGTCGATGTTACATTGGGGATTTATAGGCATCCTTGGTCTATGTCTATTAAAGCAAATTACTATTATTCTTACGCCCAGCATCATGACAATCACATGTTCGACAAGGGAGATGATGAACTTGGAGTCCTACCAATAGCATCAAATGAGGATGCATTGTTGTCCATGCAATACTACTGTATCTCCCTTAGGCTGGTGAGCTATTATCGGTGACTATTCGAGCCAAGTCATCTTCATTAAACCCAGCCTGGACTCTGCAAATCATACTCCAATAAGTCACTAATGGACTTCATCGGCAGTGCATGGGGATATGATTGTTACCCCGTAAGCTGGCAGTGATATTACGGTGTAGGAATTCTCAAAGGACCATCAGACGTATAGATTCTTTTTATTCTAGGGAAATAAGATATAGCAGCAACAAAAAAGAAAACGAGGAAAGGCTCAAAGACCAAGGTAAAGCATGTCTATCATATCTATCGGGTATTACGCAAACAAACAAACAAACAAAAGAAAAACACGATCTATCGTCTATAAATAAGATGCAAATGCGTCGAGGCCATTATGAAATCACACGGTCGCGGAGGAACAATTCAATCCCAGCCTCAGCGCAGGCCGCCTGGAGTGGCTCAGCCATCTCGTATACTCGTGGCTTGATGGTCTTCTGGCCCCCGGTAGTAGCCGCGCTCTCCTGGTATCCCGAGGCGTCTTCATCTTCCTCGTCATGGAAGAAACCTTCAATATCTAAGCGTCGCAATCCAGAGAAGCGGGTCTGTCGCTTGTTGAGCACCATTTTCAGCTGCCCAATCAACATTCCCAGGGTGTTCTCTTTACAACCTTCAACGTAAAGAGACTTTACCGACGGCGGCAAAATATCGGTAAGTACAGTGGAGGGCTCAGGTTGGTATCGGATATCGAGCAGATTGGGTAGGCGAATTCGGATGTCTTCCAACGCGATAAAATCTGCCAAGCTGCCGAACCATTCATCGTGGGTTTCATTGACTCCGGCAATAGTAAATGGTAGATGGTTCCCGTAATTATCGAGCCAAAGAGTATGTAGGCTGTTCTTACTGCCTGCCAGCGACCGGTAAAACGCGGATGGTTGGAAGCCCTCTGCAAGCAAGTGTGAATCAGAGTGCTGATACTTGAAAGACTTAAGTGAGGAGCATGAAGCAATTAAGTTCTCCATTCCTTGAGAACCATTGCTGGAATTGAGAGTAATCTCCGAGATCAGAGAGGACCTGGCCACCGGGGCCTTAGGTGTTGATATGTGCTCATCGTCTTGCGGGGGGCTAGACTCAATCACCGAATCCGCTGAAAACGTCCGCATTGATGGCAATTGGAAAAATGGCAAGACCTGCGATGGCATATAGCTGCCTTTGGTATCCTCCTCGGAATCTTGATGGCTGAGAGATACCTCTTGCAACATGCTGAATGCGGGCTGCGCATCAAAGGGTTTCTCGCCCTTCGTGACCCTCTGCAGCATTCGATCGAGGTATACGTTTTTCTTCGGATACACCAATCGAAGCTGTCTAAGATTGTTCACCAAGGGTAAAAGGAGTGCTATCCAGGCCTCCTCGACGCCTTGGCGAAGATCCTGCTCCCATTTGACATATTCCTCATGAGAATGGCTAATAGTCTCAGCCCAATTATTCAATGATGTCATATCCTGCTCGGACGAGGAGGTAGAAGAGAAGGAATGATGTTGTTGCCAATCATCAAAGTGCACACTCTGCACTGACCGAGCCAGCTCGGGCTTACGGAGAATGGCATGTAAAAAAGATCGGGTTTGCGCACAACTCTTGAGCGTCGCAGATCTATAGACTAGACGCAGGAAGAGATCATGGAAGCGTCGACATACAAAGACAAGATTATATCGGTCTTGGTGGTCTTCCAGGTACTCCCCAACCAGGAGGAGGACATCATTGGACAGCGGCAAAGACATGATCAAGAAACCGACAGCCGCTACGGTCTGAAAAACAATGCAACGCAATCTGGCGGAGAACAATAACCGTGGGCCAGGGGGTTTAAGAACCGACCGCAAGCACTGGCATGCCAAGATTCGAGGGAACTGATTTTTTGCCTCATATTCCCTTTTTCGATTTTTTCGCCAACAGCCCTACTAAGCCTCTCAAGCATCAGCGAGCAAAATTCCGAAGCAGATCATTGGGAAGGGCGGGCCAATGGGGCCGAAAGAGCCACCACAGTGGGCGGAACTGGCGGAAGCCTTCAAAATCTTAATCGGAGATCGGTTGACTTGCTTCAATCCATGGTATCGCCGAAAGTGAACCAGAGATAGCCTGCAATTAACCACACCGTCCGTTCAAATCGGATGGTGATTCGCTTTAGGTTGCTCAGTGAGCCAATATGATCCACTCGGATACATGGATACTGATAGTGACGAAGGATTCCCGCATACAGTAGTTGATGGGGAATCTTGTCCTGCAAAGAAGGTCAAGAAAGGCAGATGGACCAATCCTTTGTAATACATGCAGCGGTGATGGTGGTGATCTGCCGTGGCAGTCTTGGAAACTCCAATCTCCCCGAGCCATCGCCACAGGAGAGCCCGGATGAGTTTCACGGTGGGGCCTTCCCTCCACCAAATGGCTCCATATTGCGGGCAAGCGACGATTCTTATTCACGGCGTTCTAAACGGCGGCCGCGGTTTTCGCGATTTTGCCGTCTCCATCCTCTCCACCCGTGCTTTATTGTAAGGAATGAGACAGCGAACAACTCACCCATATGAAACACACATGAATACCGCCTTATAATCACGAATATCTAACCGCGGCAACCTCGGAAAATTGGTCAAGATCAGCCATCAGGAGAAACGTAAGCAGATTTGAGAATGTTTGCGGTTTACCAGTAGGAGATCAAAACACGTGTAACTCACTCTCGAGGCGACTTTCTTCCCGATACGACAACGGCTACTGCGTAGTACATACACAGTATAGCACTCAGTGATGACTTCATCAGACCCCAGTCACCACAGTACTTATTTTGGAGCTTTCTATTTCACCCCTTCCCTTTCAAACTAGTTTTTCTAAGTAACGTCCTCATTGCGCTACTTGATATATTTATTCACCCTGTCAGCAGCTGCACATGTCAAACATATCATATGCATCAAGCATTGCATTCGACGCATGTTGACCTCATACAGCATCGGTTGACCAGTCGACGAGCTACTATACCTGAATAACATTACTATAGGAAAGCTAGGCGAGGAGCCATAGCATTCCCAATTATCGCTAGGAGTAAGCACGAGCGCGATAATGAACCATTTTGTTTGTCACTTTCAGTTGCCGTCGCCAATTGAAGTGGATTCACAACTTCTTTAGAGCGCCAGCGCAACGCAAACTTTGGCATTGTGGAACCATTTCGTCGGCAGGCCTGCTTCTTCGGGCGAGAAAGTGGACTGGATTTTTTGCCATCACAGTGGATCACCACGAGCTAGGATGCAGGCGGCTGTACTGCGCAGTACAAGATGAATGGAGTTCCGTTCTTCGGAGTATTTGAAGTTTTGAACTTCTCGGGTATGTTCCACGGTGAGCCACCTGTCAGAATCAGAGGGGCCCCTTAGAAAGTGGGCTTGAAGGGGTTTTATAGAAACGAAGGCCATTGACAATGAAGCGGTGTAAAACAGAATTTGGTGACGGTGGGGTTGGTGCCTGAGAAATACGGAGGAGATTATACATACCCACTCTTGTTCCGAGCAAGAGATCGTCAGTGAGGGGGATTGGCATGGTGTGTTGATCAAAACTTAGGATGGGCAAAATCCTGTGCTCTTTCAATTTAGACTCTGCAGATCTCTGATGATACACAACCGAAGAATTTCAGGCTATTCTTCTCCATCAGGAAAGGAGCCTGTTCCATGGCACAGTAGAGTGTTTCCGAAACCGCGCAGAGTATCCGAGGTAGTGCCATGCTTCTAGAATGTCTGTCAGCCTTCTAGCGCCCGAGTGCAAAGGATGCAGAGAGAAGCCATACGAGCACTTACTTGAGACAATCCTCACCTCACAATATCAATAGAGTGGAGAGATAAAAGTTGGTAAGCTACAGAGTGAAAGTAGTGATGAAACGTTTGGATTTCAAGGGGAATCGTCAGCATAATTTGGGAGTAATTACAAAGATTAGAAAAAGTTAACGACAGGTCAAGATACTATAGCGAAGGATCAAAATTACAGTTCTGCTCAGTATCACTTCGGCGACAGTAGCATGACGATTGGATTCGGACATCAGCTGTAGCTGCTGCAAGCTTCAATTGCTGCTTGATAATCCTTGCCTCGGCAATTCGCCCAAGCTTAATCAGGCATTCATGATAGCCGTGCAGCGACCACACGTTGTTCGGATGCTGCAGTGCACGAGGTAAGGTGTCATCTAGGCCCAGATCAGCACTATACACTGCCGACGCTTCTTCAACCCGCCCTTGCTCGAGTAGAAGAGCACCATAAGCATGCCGAGTTGGCTGCATCCATCCCCAGGGTTCATCGTAAGGAAGACCGTCATCTAGAGAGATTGATCGTTTCAGGTGATTAAAGGCAGCATCATAATTGCCCCGGCGGTACTCCAGTTCTCCGTCAAGCATTGCCTCTGCAATAGCTAGTATGTCAATGCATTTGTTGTTGAACAACATGCGGGTGGATGCAACACGCTTTAAGGCTTTATGGAAGAGCTCTCGCTGCTTATCTGCCTGGTCGACCTGTCCCATTGCAGCGAACGCAACGCCTTTTCCGTAGTGGATCATTGCGGTTGTCACACAGTACAGCTTTTCGTCTCGTGGAACGTCAAGTTGCATGATATCCTGCCACCGGCCGAACCGAATCAAGACATGTACCTTCATTGCCAAAAACCCTTCAAGCCAATCGGCCATTGGTGGTGACTCGCGACGTAGAAGCTCATCTGGGATGGATGACTCCAGCTCTTCAGCAGTATTCAGGGCAACCCTCGACTGCCCCGCGAACATAGCAGCATAGATTCTAAAATGATAGTCATGAGACCGGTAAAGGGTGTAGAAGTTAACAGCTCCTGCGCGAGCAAGGAACTTCTCATCGGCTCGGATCGCTTCAGAGTTAGATGCAATTGCCTTCCGATAATCGCCACATAGAATATCCAGATGTGTAGGCATGTGATTGAGATGGCCTGCATCAGGTACCAATCCACGGAGGTTGTCCGCAGCCAGAAGAGCCGTTTCGGGTGCTCCCGACATCTCCATCAGATGGATGTACATGTGCAACAACCCAGGGTGACGGAGAGCTCCGTCCTGTGTTAACGCTCGCTCAAGCACCGTCTTGATCTCAATGGTGCGTGCGGTTGGTGCCGGCTGACCCGTTTGCAGATCCCACAGCTCCCATGGTGTCAGGTTCATCAACGCGTCTGCATACAGTGTTGCGACGTCTAGATCATCTGGAAACCTTTGGTACACAGATGCCATAGCATCGGCGTATCCCTGATTCCACGACGAGCAGTCTCCTAATGGCTGGTCCTGCGGGTATCGTTTCTGGACAGCTTCGATAAGTGCCGATTCTACGGGCCTCGCCGTAGTCTCGTGCTTTCTGGCATCTTCAGCTGCTTGATGAGTGCGCTGGACTGTCATTTCCAATTCCCGCCGGTCGAAGAATTGCCATGGCTTGTTGTAGTTAGGACCTAGGGCATACGCAAGCCCCCAGTACACCATGGCACAAGCGGGGTCATATTCGAGGGCTTTTTCGAAACAGTGAACTGCCTCCTCATGGTTGAAAGCATATGTCCAGATGAGCCCTCGATCAAACCAGGTCTGAGCCTCGGGGCTGGCGGTGGCCACCGGCCGGTGGAACGACCCCAGATTGTAGTAACCGTCTGTATTTTGACTATGGATACTCATCATATGTGATCGACTAGGTGCTAAATCAACCAAATAAAAATGTGTCGGTATCACTTCCGTCAGATGTTGTTCGGCAGAAGGACAGACAGCGAGCCATTGGGAATTTCTATAAGGTGGGGTAATTTCATTCGCCCGGCATAATCACGATAGCACTGCCCAGGAGCACCTATAATTACTTATTGTCCCCATACAGTCAATGTATCCCAAAAAAACCTTTGGGTTGTTTTCCACTCTTCCTTTAATTTGGTTGGTCTAAGCGGTTATATACTTCAAGACATTAAGACATTTTATTGTCGCATGCTTCGTAAACAGCACGACATTGCCATTATTCGACGATCGAGCGCCAGCGATAAAGAGGGCTTTTTCTTGTTCCTTAGATCGCAAATTCTAGGCTCTTCGTCGTTTGCAGATTGAATTGCCATGTCACCCAAAAAATATTGTATTTAGAAGCCATCATTGAAAACGCCTCGTGCCAGAAACAAGATAGACAGAGCCTGTGATAGCCAGTTCTCAAAGCTCATTTGACAATTCTCTTTCGTCCACCGACGTATCTTTCCCAAGGAGACACAAACTGGTATATGCATTTCGTTCTCGCATGGTGTTTCGTAAACGACGCCCGGTCGAACCTTTCTCTACCGCAGCCCCAGGTCCGTCATCTCGACGTTGTCTGCCGATCCCATCCAGAGAATGTTGTTACACCTATATGAAGTCGAAGGTCAGCGAAGGTTTCTTTATCATCGTGAATTGAAACGAAAGCACAATCGGTCCTCAAGCGGAGAGCTGCCCATCCGCCAAACCCCAACCATGCAAGAGCAATAAGCATACCGAATAAGCACAAGTCCAAGAGTTCCTGTGTTCTTTCCATCAATGAACTCCTCCGTGTCCCGCAATAGCACGTTCATGTACGAGTCGATGCTCTCCAGCTTGCCCTTGTACTCGGTCTGACCCCACTTGAGACGAATAACCATCTCTGTACCGACCCTATAACACATCTGTTAGACATGCAATACTCGCGGGGTCTGGTTTAGCCGGAAGAAAGGCTCAATGCGATCGAAAAAGCGCGATTGGATGATATTAATGCGTACCTAGTCTGCAAGAAAGGGCGGGGGTTGACTGGTTGGAACTGCAAACGAAGTCAGCATAAACCAAAGACACTGTGTTAACAAGTCCAGCTGGACCTGAATTGTAAAAGAGCAAGTACTAAATACTGACACTCATGGTTATGGTTGTCTAGTCAGGGTCCGCGACTGAACAGTTCTAAAGATAGCGTAACCCGTTTGATGATAACGTGTCGATTCGGCAAGAGGATAAACAGCCAGCTGAATCAAAGACTAGTTCCAGCGCCGAGGTGCTGTTTGTGCTGGTCGCGTGTTGAGCTAGTAAAAGGATTATCGCGGTCGCCAACTCTCGCCGGCGAATTGAAGGTTCCTTGTCAGCCAAAAATGCAATATTGCCGGTCTTGAAGCAGCCAATGATAATATGCCTCCAGTCACCGCCTTTATCCGAAGTCAAAAAGCCAACGTAGGTACATCAAGTTTCAGTAAAAATTGCACTCCTCAATATTGCCATTTATTGATCCATCCTGGCCCCTTGTATATGGCACATATGGCTGGTATCCCTCATTATGTCACTTTCCTCATGTTCGAAAATATCGCACTGCAGAAGCGATAGCATGAAGATACTACTAGATGTTTCCAGCCACGATCACCCCGGCAGTTTAAACAGAAATGATAGTAATGAGACAATTCAGAATGCTATTGTAGACCAAATAGCCATCAATGGTACGGTATCCTCAGTATAATGAGACCTCTCAAGCTCTTCCCACCTCCCAGGTAATTTCCTTGATGGAAACTTCATCTCCAGCTTTCTCATCATAGTCATACCACTCGCTCTCTGACAGGTCGATGGCCGTGAAAGGAGTGGATGACTCGGTGCCCTTAGCCTCCCATTCGCCCTAGTTGCCTATTAGAATCACCTCTAGTCGTTTACAATGATGAAGCGCCACTCACATCAGCTTTGAACTCGGTAAATTCAAGACCGCGGCAGTCAATGTCGATCACTTTCCGGCCCTTGCGCTTTTCGTCTGCCTCGTACACATTTGGACCTGCGACGATAGAGGCAGAATGGGTTTTCTGGTCACACTTGTTAGCTGCAGGCAGGGCGAAGCACTTATGGAATGAACAAACTGACTTGGCAAAGCTTGCATTTCCAGACAAAGTTCGCCTCTCCGCGGCTTCCAGGGATTTCGTGTTGCTCCTGCATAATTCATAAGTAGCCTGAGTCAAAGTAATTTTTAAGAATTGATACAACGGATGAGAGGCGATAGGCCAGACAGGACTTACAAAACGGTTGAAGCTGACCCAGTTTGGGTGTGTCTCACGACAGGACGTGCATTGCACCTTGAAAGTGTAGTAGTAGGGGTTCTCAGGAGTATCTTGAGGGCGAAGTTCGGTGACTCTACACTAAGGTGAGCTACTGCCAGCGATTATGAGGTCCGGGAAAGCTATGCAAATAAATGCAGACAGAAGGCGAAAAATCATAAAGTAGAGCTTGTCATAATTTGGAAACCACATATAGAGCACACTTACCCTGTGAGTTCAGCTGAAAGGACTAGAGAAAGCATCTTGTTGGCTGGCTGTTGGTACAGTTGTAATGCTGAGCGCACTCTTGAAGGTCTTGATAATTGATCTGTGCGGGGAATGACTTCCGCGAAGAGAATGATTTATGTAGTCACCGTGGGCATCTTCCGCGCACACACCACCAGGAACGTTGCTCCCATAACAATGACATTCCTTGCTACACAACTAACAATACAGAGTATTTTCGGAATTATGGTCCAAGCTTAAGATATATGTTCTAAAGGGAATACTTCTATTGCAGGTATTTATACAACAAACGCCAAGAATGCGGGTCATACATAAGTGCTCAAACAGGGCCAATGTGACAGAAAGACCAAAGTGCTATGTACATCAAAAAGCTATAAAATAGACAGGTTCATCGTGAATCAAAGACGACTTTGCTGTTGGTCCTGGCCCAACGGCTTGGTCGAGAAAGCGTTAAAGTAGGCGTTCAGGGCATCCGCGGTGCCGCTGCCTTCCACCAACTGCACGGTACAGGCAACATGGCTGTCTGGGCGGCAGACAACTACACCTCCCATCTCGGGGTCAAAGCCAAGCTTCTCGTGTGCGGCGAACTTGGCATTGGGGACTCTCACGTCGGGAATGTCGTCCGCGTAGATGTGGTGGTGGTAATCGCGGAGAATCTGGGGCACAGCCTCCATATCGACCTGGTTCTTCTGCGCAGCGTACACCAAACAGAGGGTGAAGAGCTTGGAGTGGGGCTGGTGACGCTCAAAGAATGAAACATCAGCAATGTCGGATCTGCGGTAGACCGACAGGAACGAGCGCTCCTTCTCTAGGTTTGCTGCAAGATCTGTGATGGCCTTCTTTGTCTTCTCCTGTTTACCTGCGAAGATAAAGATACGGAATGCACCATTAGCTGGCACCTCTTGCTCCAAATGCACAAAGTTGGCATCTGCCAGTCGAGTGACTGTCGAGGGCGTGAAAGAGCGTCCTGCGGTCAGTCTCACACCAGGAACGTCGAACAGAGACGACTTGGCCGGGTGACTAGCATCCCAGTTGAAGACGTTCGGCTTGTAGGCAACGCCATAACCGCTGGTAAATTCGCATGATGATTTGAAGGTCTTAACAAACTCATCCTCCTCGTCACCGCCAGACGCTACAGTGGCATGGCTAGCGGAGCCAACCTCTCCAGCAGTGGGACGGCGTTTGGAGAACAGGGCGGCGTATTTCGCATCAAAATTTAACAAAGTCTCTGCAATGTCTTTGCGCTCGCTCTCGTATGTGCTCAAAGTAGAGCGATCGGCGAGTCCAGATTCGACAGCATGGATCTTCCAGGCCATATTCAAAGCGTCGTGGAATGCAGTGTTCATACCTTGGCCGGCCTTGGGCTAAAGGAGGGTTAGCTCGAAGAAATGTGTTTTTTTAAAGATGGCTTGACATACACTGTGTGTGTGGCAGGCATCTCCACCCATGAAGACTCGCTCGTCCAGAGTATACTTCTCGGCGATACCCTGCCCAATTGGGTAAACAGAATACCACTCTACGCGATCCCATTCAACCCAGTATGGCTTCAGAATCTTCTTCGCAGTTTCTTGAACCTCCTCCGCAGTCGCCGTCTTTCTTGGGTTGAAGTCGGGATCCGAGGATGAAGCGATCTGGACATACAAACGGACCATGTTGTCCTCACGGGGAATTACCATGATCGAACCAGCGTCAGAGTGGATTGTGCACTTGGTCTGTTTTGAAGCGAAAAGTTTGTCAGTGTTTGATCAGCCGGACCATGAAGATTGGGATTCTCACCTCGATATCAGGGAAATTTGTCCTCACAACACCGTCCATAACACCCCACACATAGGAGATAGGATCCTTGTGATGGATCTGGATACCGAGCTGCTGTCTGATAAAACTCCGGGCTCCTTCACCGCTGAAGAGATACTTAGAGCGGACGGTCTCGATCACGTTGGTGTCAAGGCACTTCAGCTGCACTTCGACGGGGTAGGTCTCGTCCAAGCCATCATTCTTGAATCCGGTAATAGTCCAGGGTCTCTCAACCGTAGTACCGGCCTTTTCGATCTCGTCCAAAAACACGCGCTCGATCTTTCCCTGGTGAACAAGGGTTGTGAAAGGATATCTAGTGTCGATGAAACGTGGGCAACTAGGCCAGCTGCCAGTGCGATGAATGCCTTGCTCCCCGGCGAGAGGATCCCAGAATGCGACATCGTAAACCTTGGCGGGCTTGTAGGCCATGATTTGGCGCTTCAGGCCGAGGTTACGGAGAATCTCAGTGGAACGAGGCTGAATACCATCGGCGCGACCTGTAGCAGTGGGGACTGGGCGGTTGTCGATGTGCTTAACCTTATAACCCCATCTTGACATACACAGGGACAAAAGAATGCCAACAGGGCCTGCGCCCACGATGACAATATCAAACTTCTCTTGGGTTTGAGCCATGCTGGCGGCAAAACGCGATAATTAAGCTTTTGATTGCTTTGGTATTCGCGGCTGTGGGGATGAGGATCGACAAATGACAATAAGAGGTAAAAGTTCTGAAAGATCAAAGCATCACCAACATGAATAAATAAAGAGGTTGAGTGAAAGTGTTACAAGGAGAAGAAGTGAATCTCAAAGGGTGAAGCGCTCATTTATGAATAAATGAGAGCTTGGTGGAGGGATCCCGAGGAGCAGTATCGAAGCCCGCCACGGGGAACCACAACGGCATTCATGTTCGGTTGGATCGACGGGAGATGCCATAGATAGTTTCTCAAGTTGGGGTATCAGGTAATGAATTGCAGCAGGGGAGGGTCCCGGGCTAGTAAGCAATATGGCATGGCGGTATGTCATTGGGGGGAAGTACAACTGAGCGTGTGGGGAAGCACTGAGGTCAGTGCCGTCGCTCGTTCCGAGAGTCTGGAGTCCCTGCGGAAGCGAAAGTCGGCATGTGGAGTATTTTCACGTGACCTTCAGTATCGGCAGAATCGCCGGGATTCTGCACTGATTCTGCCGCCTGTCATTGGTCACTGAACATGCCGATGCTTTTTGCCTTTCAATTTAACGGATGGGGCTTCCAGTATAGGGTGTAGGAATGAGGAATATGGAAATAGGCTCGGCGATTGTGGCAGGCAGATGCATTAGGAACACTAATCGGTGAACCGATTTGAGTGCTGATGCTTCATATGTTCACTTGCAGTACGGAGTACTACTAAATTCGCCCATGACTAAGAGTTAGTAGTCCAGGTTTTCACCATCCAATCGACATCACTACTAACGTATACGCAAAATTACCGTGTTTATGATCCAGGCTAGTCGTTCTGAGTCCCACTTTTACCGTCTTGATTTCCTTGACTACTCCGGTATCAATCATGTCGAGTTGCTTAGGTTAAGTTCCCAACCGGCGAAGCAGTATTGTTCTTCGCTATCCATTCCAAGGGCAGTTGTCTTCGGGAATAAGGTCTACGGCAGTTGTGGGAGAGAGCCTCAGTGCTTCTCTCTAGACTTTTCTAAACAACCCCTAGGTGATGGGCATTAGTATCTAGGATTATAGTAGAGCCTAGTCAAAGTACAAAGAGCAACTTGTATGCTTCCATTGCAGCAGGGGCGACTTTCTACTTGTTGAGGATATATCGTTCTGGTCAGTTAAAGACCGTGATGTCATAATACTAGTGCCCGTGTACTCTGTACTCTAAACCAAATCGGCAATTCTCACGGCATGCCGAGCGGACCGGCCGATTGGCAGGGCATGCAACTTCCTCCTAACATCATCTATTAGGACGTACAACACAGGAAAAGATATGAAAGAGAATATGGAGTGTGTGGATCTTACCTCAAGGGTAGAGGTAATGAAAAATACACTTTGCTTATCTTCATGGCAACGAGGCTTGGACAATTGGAGCATGAACCATGATTCTCCACAAATCGATGTACAATGCAGTATGAAAAGCAATGAGTCAGGGTTGGAGTGAGAAAAGAAGGTAGTCACGTATAACATTAACATAAAGGTCTATTGTTGGTATGTGTTCTTGTTTTTTGTTACGGATGGTTGTATATAGCTGTGGCTTGAATAGTAGTCACTCTACTATACAATCACAGACACAATCAAATAAAGTCCTATTGTTGTCGTGAATACAACACCTATCATGAAATTTGCTATTGTTGTCAATACAAGACTATTGAATAGTACTAGAACGCTTCCCTCATTTAAAAATAGGATATTCCATAACTAGGCACTATAGATCCCAACTAGCGCCTCGTCGCCGATATTACGATGCCTTTGAAGGCTTCAACAATAGTAAATAGTTGGCGGAGATATCGATCTTGAAGCTTTTGAAATAAATATGGTTTGTCTTGCTAAACTCCGTACTAAAACTCCACCTTGGCTATTTAACTCCATATCATTCTCTATACTCTTTCTTACCGCAGAACAGACGTCAACATCCTCTTCACTCTGTCCAGATTGCAATGAAATTATCTTCGGAGATTCCCATCATGTTTAGTCCAGCGTAAGCAATTGGAAATCCCAATCGACACGGGTTGAGATACTAACTGCTGCAGCCAAACGCTTCCCTATGAGGATGTCGCGAAACTTAATCCCTTCTATGAGGAATATAGATCTTTCTGGAATATGTCCCCCAAGACAGATGATATCACTCCCCCTTTTGATACATCAACAAACTCTTCGCGATCAATTGGTCCCAGGTCAGAATCTGATCAGTCTCTCTACTCCCCAGAAATCTTGTCGCTTCCTCCGGTACGTGATGTCCAGCCATTTTCTGTTGGAGCCTCTGCAGTAGAAAGGCTTCGCGTGGCTGTTCATGACGGACATGAGTATACACCAACCTACAATACACCCCCCGAGGCCATGACCAGTCAGGTTGCAGTCTTGGAGTATGATAATCCTTGCAAGCAACCCATACTACCCGTGCAGGAACCCATTCACATCTGCGAGAATGAGTCGTTCGGACTCGATCACATCGACAGCTCGCTTTGCCAGACACGGTCTTCGCACAAAAAGCTCTTTGGGAAAAACGGTTGGCTCGGAGGAACAGCAGACCTGGGATACCAGTCGAGTGAGAAACACAAATCAAAGAGTCTCAAAGATCTGCGAAAGAAGATAGTGGATGGATTTGTAGGTCTCTCTGCCAACAAAATGACATTGCTTTGTGTACTAATGTTGGATTAGACCGAAGGCATGGCGAAGGCCTCGCTGACAATCATTCATGAACCCCGTGGCATGGAAGATCAACTACCACAATCGACTACTCCTATCTCACTGAATCCTCCAATACAAGCGATGCTGTATTCAGAACTGGAGGTCATGATATGTGTCAGTGCAAATGCATTTCTCGTTCAACAATATCGTGAAGGTCGACTTTCAAAAGAATCGATCAAGAGAATCAAGGACTACTGGGGATCAAAGAACAGGCCATCAGTCGTCGAGTTCCAGTTTGATCAAGCCACCCAACAGCGCTTGATCTCGGAAAACAAAAGGTCTTTGAGATTTCATGGAGAGAGCTCAACAAATCCAGTCCTTCTCAGTTCCAACCTCCATAACTGGAAAGCAATTGTCAAGGAGATGAGTATTCGCACCTTCTGTGCTCCTGACAGTGTAATCCGTAAGCACATGCACGATGTGTATCAGCTCCTTGACATGCTGGGATCCCCCATTGCCACTTTGGTTGTCTTCCAGAAACTGCACATACGAGCACTGTCCTTGATGGGGAACCACGTCGATAGATACAATTATGCCGACTGACAACGGTGACAACCAGTTCCAGGTCGAGACAATGGCCCCACGCAAAGGTAAGTTTATTTGCCGGTGCTAGTTTGGTGGAGCGTGGAGCTAGACACCGAAAGACTTTCACGGCCACTCATGTAATCCAGATTATTGCATAACTAGTACCTGTTTTGCTTCTTTTGATTGACCGTTGAGCGTCGCAGCTTGTTTTCAGCTTTTGTTCTTGCGAGTGTTCTTCTTTCTCCACATTGTATTGGATTTCGGTCGTTCACTTAGCTCCACCCTCATATAGTTGCTGTTTAATAGAAAATTACAATGATATCTCTTCCTCGAAAGCAAGGCCACTCTACACCAAATCAGGGGCTGTTGGGAGTAGTCACTGCCTCCAAGACTGCAGACGACGTGTCTTTTGTTTCTGATTTTTCTAGGCCAACAAATTCCCGCGGGAAGCCAAGGCACGTGTGACGACGTCATAGGCTCAGACGCGGACCACGAGCAACAAAAAGTCACCGTTGGCCAAACATGCACGCCTGTCGACCCTTACCTGCAAGAAGGTCGCAATCTGGACCTCAAATGATGCTTGTCTCGCCGTTGCCACCATTGTTCTTATAGTTTACCCTCCCTATTGCGCGCGCTAAGCTACCCAGAAGCTATCATTTATCCCGATCCTCCCTTGCTGACGCGAGTTTAACACAAGACAGCGTTACAGACCGCTAATCACTGCGTGTTTCAGCGATGCTAGTCCTATGCTGATAGATTTTATCTCCGCGCTCATTTTTCCCCCTTTGAAGATCCCAGATAATAAGCGTATTCGGTATCTTACGGAGTGCCCACAATGACGGGGCCGATCCATACTTACGGCCCGACATGTCTTCTGGCAAATGATGATCCTGTACCTTCTTCCTGGCATTCGTTAGACGAGCCACCGAAAGTTCGCCCTCAGTTCTTCTACGTATCCTCATTACCTATTGACGATCCATTGACGGCTTTACCTCCGCCGTCCAGCAACCAAGGGCCAGGTAATGAAAGAGCTCCACCTCAACCATTCTCGGTCAAAGACAATATCGCACTCGAGGAGTCCTGGTTGTCTTTGCTACGCACTACAAAGTCTGAATTAGCGGCGAGAAAGCATTCGCGTACGGATGCTTCATCAATACGAAATGCGGGAATAGCGGTACCTGGGAAGGAGTTCCTTCTTGACACAAGTTGCAAAAGGCAATCGGGAAGCCATGGAGATAAGAGTTGGACTGGGAGTCATAAAAGTTGTCCGAGTGCTCCTGGCAGCGTTTTAGGCGATGAGGCATGTCGCAGCCCAGAGACAAGCGTCAAGGATCCCGGAGACAAATCTCGTGTTCCCCATTCTTCAGATCGCGGTATGGGTGAAAGCGATAGGTCGGGCATTCTCAGTTATCGCAAGAGAGAGCCATCCCCGAGCGGTAATTTCAAGTCGACTAGACGCAGGACTGCTGGATCCCCGCAGAGTGAAGATGCAGCATCCGAGGGTACTGAAAGTACAAGCTGGCGTGGCTTCCCCTCTCGTGGGGGCACCATCAGTGGCTCGCCGTTTGCAAGGGCCCCTCTAAGCCAATCTGAAAGCGTATTTGGGCGCTCGCTGGAGTCTACTTCGTCAAAAGATGGAGATCAAGTGCACCGAGCTGGCCACCAGCCCACCACGTCTAGCCATGCCACACAGAAGCCGTCGGGGTTGAGGACGAGCGTATATCAAGAACAAGCTCCATATGGCTCTCTAGATGACTCTGACAATTCTAGTGATAACCAGGAAGCTCGTATGAAGATTCCTGTAGGTGTATCGCGACTCCATCTAGTTGAATTACCTAATTTGAAGGTAAGACTTTTATGTCCAATGCCCCTTTTGTTCGAAACCGAGCGTTAAACTTGATAGATGAAACCTATATACTGGAGTCCTCTACATGATATCTCAAGCGTGCTTCGTGCGACATGGTTCTACAAGAATACCATGCTGCCCGTGGAAACAGAGCTTGCCAATAAACTCGAGGATGGCTACGTATATCTGAAACCCTGGTCGGAGACATGGCAAGATGAGCTCAACAGCTGTGTGGAAAACGGTGCAGACGCCGAAATGAAAATCGTACACAGATTATGGCCGAAAGATGATACGAAGCGTCTCAGTTCAGTCACTCTTACGCGTGATCAAGAAACTTCAAGTCCTATTCCGGGTGGACCTGAGAGACTTGCCACCCCTAATCCGGCTATCGCCTCTCTTGATGAGAGCCGGGCTGCTGGTGGACCAGCTGCACATTCAGAAGCTGTTAAGCAATACATTAATTCTAGTGTGATTTATGTTGATGGCAGAGATGCGCAAATTCTTCGACCCAGCTTATTGCCGTCAGTATCCAGAGGAAGAAGGCCACTTAGTGCAATTCGTAAAGGACGGCAAATTGGCATACCGGTTGTTCGTGGCTTCAATCGACGATTATGGGACCAGCTACATCCATCTAAGCCTAATCCTGTTGATGTCAGAAACTACCTCCGGAGCACTCAGTCCCGCACTATGTCCACAGCAAGTGGTGGCAGGCAGATTTGCTATGCTTGTGCCATAGAAGAGATGCGCCCCACACCGACTGATCTAGTACTTGTCATCCATGGCATAGGTCAGAAGCTGTCGGAGCGTATGGAAAGCTTCCATTTCACACATGCTATTAACGCCTTTCGAAGGAATATAAATATGGAATTGAACAGTGAGCCGGTGTGGCCACATGTACGCCAGGGTCATGGAGGTATCATGATCCTCCCTGTCAATTGGCGGTCGACTTTGTCTTTAGAGGATGCCAACTTCGACTCCCAGGGCGTTGAGGATCCAATTAGCAACAAGTTCACCCTTCACGATATCACTCCGGAGACGATACCTGCCGTTAGGTCTTTGATAAGTGATGTCATGTTAGATATTCCTTATTACATGTCGCATCATAAGCCAAAGATGATCCAGGCAGTTGTCAAAGAAGCCAACCGCATCTTTCGGCTATGGTGTAAGAACAACCCTGGTTTTCAACAAAATGGCCGCGTGCATTTACTTGCCCATTCCCTCGGAAGTGCAATGGCATTAGATATCCTCAGTCATCAGCCTACCCATGTACCCGATATTGATTTCTCCAAGACTAGCATTCCTGGGGACATATTCGAATTTGACACTAAGGACTTATTCATTTGTGGAAGCCCAGCTGGGTTCTTCTTACTGCTCAACAAAGCGAATCTTTTACCACGGCGTGGAAGGGAAAAGCCTGGCTGCGAAGGTGATGATCTAGTGCGTGGTGTGGCAGGAGAAGCAGACACATATGGATGTTTGGCTGTGGATAACCTCTACAACATTATGCACACTACTGACCCAGTCGCGTACCGTGTTAATGCCGCCGTCGACAGCGACCTAGCCAACTCACTTAAAGTAACTTCTATCCCCAGCACATCAGCATCATTCTGGAAGTCGTTCGGTAGCGTGTTTCGCTGGAGTTCAGCTCCATCCATAATGGCCGCCGCCAATGTAGCACCATCTCGTCCTGCCGCCATTTCAAAACTTCCCTCCAATGTCGAGCTTGAAACCCACGACTTCACCCGCGAAGAGATCGCGGAAAAACGTATGCTTCTTCTCAATGACAATGGTCAAATAGACTACTACCTTTCCGGCGGTGGCGGACCCTTAAATATCCAATACTTGAATATGCTGAGTGCTCATAGCAGCTACTGGACCCTTTCAGATTTCGTGCGATTCCTTGTCATAGAAATCGCTCGCAAGCAAGGTAAAGACCATACCATTCCTGCGTTTCGGGCTGAGAAGAAGAAGAACTGGAAAGTCCACAAAGGTTGATCAATGTAGATGGTCTTCGTACCAATTTTGTTACTCCTTTATCTGTTCGCATGTTTATAGCGGTTGAGGTGTTATTTGGTGTGATATCCTGGTCGGACGCGAGGGATAGACATGGATTTTTTTTTTTTTTTTTTTTTTTTTTTTTTTTTTTTTTTTTTTTTTTTTTTTTTTTTTTTTTTCTGCTACAATGTTGCTCATCATACCTCCCGGGAGTTATTCGGTTGTTAAGTTATAACCCGCCATAGGCTATGCTAGATACCTTTCGCTTTCATTCAAATTGACATAAGAATACATACAATCATAGAACAATTACAGGCCCCTCAGTGTATGACTATAAATCTTCGTTGATCATTATAGTCCTGATATCATGGGTAAGGGGTGCTGTCCGGTCAGGTTAGTTACATAAAGAAGCATACGGGCATCCCAATAACAGGGACTTATGTATACAGATCGTTAGCATCGTAATGTGACGGCCTCAATCTTCTTCCTACGCGTGTCTCCTCCCCATCAGTCAACGCTTAATCTGTATCAGTTTTAGAGATTCAGCCGGGGAGGTGAAGAATGATGACGCATACAGCTGGAAAAGTTGTACCGCAAGGATACGCAGGTGATATCAAGTTAAAATCTGGGTTCCAAACGGAGAGGCTCTTGCTTTCTGGAACATGGGCTTTAAAGCCTAGGGCATATCCAATAATAAACACTGGTTTGGCAAATATATGGAAAACCTACTTTCTAAATTCTAGATAATGCTCTATAAAAGTCCTACAATGTTAACCCTTTATTTTCCAAATCTTAAGATATAGAGCTGTTCATATTCTCATCATACGCTTCCATTCCTTGATAAAATCCGGATCCTTCTCTGCATGAAACGAAGACATTGACATCTCCCATTACCTCAACGGTGATGGAGGAAAACTCATCAAAGAATATACCAACCTAGACCCTGAAAGAGCAGAGAAACTTGTCAGAAATATTGTTTATATTTTGTCCATAGCCAAAGACAAACCAGCATATAAGCCCACCAAGCCTGGACCACCTCAAAATATCCCTGTTTCCAACACCATCTATTTTTGCAATCCGATCTATCCCGTTCTTCCCTATACAAACAGATCCTCCAGATCTTCCTCCGCAATATCTGCATGATCAGAGGAGTTTGGCTAACTTATGGGGCTTGGCTGCGAGGGAGAGCAGGATGAGCTGGAGGTTTCGATATGTTATAGAATACGATGAGTACTGCAACATGCTTGATCCTAACGGGTTGAGGTTGAGGTGGGTGGCCGAACGGTTGTGAAGGAGTTTCATGAGATCCTGCTTTTGGAGTCTAACATTCATTAAGCATTGCTTCAAAGTTCATTTGGACTGAAAAGCGATGATGGAATAAAATTAGAGAGTACATTTCTTGGAATTAACTCGGGATAGCATGAAACAATCGGTTTCTGGGAGATGGCATCCTGTGAGAGTGGGATAATATGTTGCTACTGGAGAACATTTATTGCGCTGTTACGACCGGTCCCAGCATCAATGCCTCTACCAGGACACCCTTTTCAATCTGTCCACTTCCTGGTCGGAGCACTAAGAGCGCGTTTGCGCTCGCTAGACTTCCTACTCTAGAGCTCCGCTGCCCAACCCCCCCTAAACCTGTGCTAGAGGCGTACAATCGGCCGTCAGAAAGAGACGCCGTCACAATAGCCCGATGGTACTCGGTACGCTTGGGATCCAACGGGAACGCATGTGTCAAGCTGACTGAAACGAGTGGTAATCCAAGTGTTGAAGATAAGCCGGGCGCAGTTTGCTTTTCGCCCATGCCCATTAGCTTGTAAAGAGAGGGGAGTACGAATAGATTTAGTGTCACGAGGGCCGAGGCAGGGTTTCCAGGTAATGAGAAAATAAGCTTAGTCTCCCGCTCTTGCTGGGCTTGTTGAGTTGACGACGTTGGCTTGAACGGGACCGTGGCGAATGTGGTCGGCTTGCCTGGTTTCATGGACACGCGGCCGAAATGGATGGTCCCGCCTAGTGTACGTTCGATAGTGGGTTTAAGCAGGTCGAGCTCACCCATGGATACGCCGCCAGTGGTGATAATCACATCTACACTAGAACTTGCCCTGCCCACTCCGCGAAGGGCATCCCGAAGGCTCCGTTCCAGTTCACCTGCTGGTGTATCACGAGCAATTCCTAGATCGACAGTGGGGAAGCCCCAAGAGGCAAGGCACGAGAGAAGAGATGGACGGTTAGAGTCTCGAATTTGCCCTCCATGGAGCTTTCTCGGATCGTCGTGCTCAACGAGCTCATCTCCAGTACTTAAAACACCCACACATGGCTTCTTAAAGACTTTAACTGTTTTTGTTCCAGATGCTGCTAGAAGGCCGATCTCGCCTCCGACTGGCGTAATGAGGTCTCCTTTGTGGAGGATTTTCGATCTCAGCGCAATATCACTGCCGGGCTCACGGACATTCTCGTTGGGCTTAATATCACCAGTCAATATCTCTACTGTTGCTTCCTCTTTCCCATCAGGGGTCGAAGAAGCGAGCACTGTATCCTCAACCATTACTACAGCGTTGGAATTTGGTGGAAGAGGAGCCCCTGTGGTTATTCTGGCGATAGTTCCGGGCTCCAAGGGGGACAATGACCCTCCTGGGTTGGCGTAAGAAATAGACGCCACGGGGAATACCCCCTTTGTGCTTGGTCCAACATCTGCTGCTTCAGGTGCAATCACGGCGTACCCATCTACTGTGCTAGCTCGGTACGCTGGAACAGCTTCTGCAGCATAGACATCCTCGGCAATGACAGATCCGACTAAGGCAGTGGTTACAGGAACTTCAATCATCACTGGATCAGGGGTTTGTTGGCTAATCACTCCAAGTGCTTCATCCACTGATAGCATTGGGTACGGGGATTCGCGATATCGTCGATTCGGGCCTGCACTGGGATCATTTGATTGTGGTCTCTCCGATGGTGACGTATGCGCCTTGGGGGCAACATGGCCATGTCCGTGACCATGAGGATGAGAATGATGATGTTGGTGATGATGGTGATGGTCGCGATTGGGCTCCACTCTGCTTCCCGAGGATAACCCTGCTTCAGCTTCTAGTTTCTTGACACCGCCGGCATGGATGGCTCGAGAGTTAGCACCAGCCGCTTGAGTGCATGCATGTGGCAGAAGCTTGAAGACCGCGTCGAGGTTCTCTTTAGCCCCTTTTGGCGACCCAGGCAAGGTAATAACCAATGTTTTGTCCCTAACACCCGCGACAGGCCGAGACATCATTGCAACTAGAATGATTGTTAGTGAGCCCTCAAGTAACATGTGTACATCAGCTTACAAGGTGTAACTTGCAGAGAAGCGGCAATCATGCCGTGACTTAATGTTTTACGGTCAGTAATCACATTATATTTAGGTCTGACGATATAACGCAACTCACACTAGGCCAGGTGCATGGCGATGAATCAGAGGCGAGACAGCCTAATCAACGACTTTAGCAAAGCAGAGTAACTCTGGAGCAGGTTCAACGAACCTCAGGAGTGTTATCCTTAACCGCAAAGCCCGTACCGCCACTCAAAAGGATGAGATTAACCCAATTTGGGCCATCTGTCCAGTCACAAATGGCTCGTTGGATATCGAGTACATTATCAGGTACGATCTTAGTGGCCGGTCGATCCCAAGTATTTGACCCCTCCGTGGAGAAGAAAGACGTAAGAGTGTCAGCAACTCTGTCTGTGGAAGGATCTTTAGAGGCAGTGTCCGATACGATCAATATCGCTGCCTTGAGTTTGATGTCTGTCATTCTGAGTGCTATCTTGTTAGAATTTGCAAGAATTATTGAGAAGAGAGTTTTGTCGGATGCGGGGAAACCACCTGGTAATCAGACCCTCCAAAAATATACTAGTAGCGCCCCGTAGGATATTTGCTATCGCTCAAGCTTATCAGTGTCAACAATACAACGATCGCCAAATTTCTATAAACTCTTAATAGAACATCGTGAAATTTAAATCAATGCTATACAAAAGAGTGCGCTCCCGTATTGAGAATATCGGCACTTCTATTACTTCCCACACCTACTACTGTACATCGACCCAGACATCATGGCAAACCAGCGGGACAATCAATGCTATTCACGCATACCCAAAAGACTCTACAGTCAGATCGGATCCGTACGCCATAATGCAGTATATAATAGAACACCAGAACAAAGTTAAGCTGTAACATAGAAGTCATACAATGGTTCCAACCCCGAATCGCATGATTCTCTCTCGGAGAAACCTCCCCTCATCAACCGCTAAGCAACCTTAATTGAATTCGTTAGCCTTCTGTGTCACCAGAAGCCCGATAATAAGGCCAAATAAGCCAAGGACGGAGCTGAAGATCTCGATAACAAGGATCTTCACAAATCTGCAAAGATGTTAGTTCACTTGCTGTTCTGAGAGAATTACGGATGGGGCGAACGAACAGGCTTCCATCAGCAGCATCTGCTAGAGCTGCACTGCTTCCATTGATACCGACAGAGATACCACATATCAAATTGCACATGCCCACAGTGATGCCACCCCAAAAGAGTGCGTATCCAGTATATTGGTTGCTGCCGGAGAAGATTTCGTCATCGCCGACGAGGTTGAGCTTCGAAGAGAAAACGATTGCCATGATGACACCATAGATAGCTACTACTTCGCAGAAGATAATGGAGATCAAGTTCTTCGTCCGAATTCTTGGCGCCTTGACACCTCCGCCGACAATCGATGAACCTGTAAGGAAGATACCCCTGGATAGTCATGCCATGAGTGATGATATAATAGAAAACATAATTCCAGATTAGGACGTACCATGCTGCTCCAACAACTGATAAACCTATGCACATCGCGATACCAATGTTTGCCCAAGCATATGGAGATACCGATTCGAGAAATTGACCAACCTAGGACGTGTTAACAAGGTACCCTACAGAACATATGTAACATCCAAGTATCTTTGAATACATTAAATTGTTCGCCATCTCCGTGAAAAAGCATATCTACAAGTATTGATTAGCGCACTATATCATTATCCCAGTCGGATGAGTTCACTCACATCCCCCGATCACCAGGAGTGACACGGTAGCAGCACCAGCTGGATAGACGAGACCCATGGTGACCTCCAACTTTCGACACGATTTTTTAAGCTGGAGGAAACAGCGAAGAAGCTACAGGGCCTTGAGACACCTGACGAAAGACTCGCAAACGATAGAAAGATTGCGGTGGAGCGGAGCTCTTGTCCGGATCACTCTGGAGCAACACCCGCAGCTTGCGCTGATGATGGGTTGGTCGGGCCGGATTTAATCCGTCATCGGGAGGCGGTCGGAGTTTAATGCTGGCTTGTCAGTCCATAACATCTACTTACCGTACAGTTTCCCCATATTGATCCATGGGTTTGAGTTGACTTCACTCCTCCCCAGTCGCCCATTTGAACAACTCTGGCGCCTTGCTTGGTCTTGCTTCTGATCCCCGATAATATCCCCCTTTTCATGTCCTTCTATCCTTAAGATACCCTTGGGCACCCTTTCCACAGGTCTTCTACGTAAATATTATTTGCGACTTTCCCTCCGCTACCCCTTATCCTACCATTACTTCTTTCAAGTTTTCTTGTCACAATGGCATCCACTTCCGCTGTAGGGTCGTATTCGAACCCTTTGAAAAAGTTCAAGTATGTCCTTGTATACCAAAGCTTCCTGTAGTCTGAATTAATTGCTGACTGTTCCACAGGCTGGTGTTCTTGGGAGAGCAGAGCGGTATGTATACCACATGCCAGTTTTCCATTAGTTTATGGTCTGTCCAAGTCTCTGACTGTGACATGTAGTTGGCAAGACGTCCCTGATTACGAGATTTATGTACGACTCATTCGATAATACATATCAAGCGACCATCGGAATCGACTTTCTGTCGAAGGTATATCTCACCGCAATTAGCCAGCCTCTCGATTCTAGAACCCCACCTTCGACACACTTTTTTATCGCTCATGCCAGTGTTAACTCGTTTTTTTCAGACTATGTACCTAGAGGATAGAACTGTTCGACTCCAACTTTGGGATACAGCCGGTCAAGAACGATTCCGGTCGTTAATTCCTTCCTACATCCGGGATTCAAGTGTTGCTGTTGTTGTTTACGATATTTCAAACGCCAAGTCCTTCCAGAACACCCGCAAGTGGATAGACGACGTACGAGGGGAGCGTGGCAATGACGTTATTATTGTTCTAGTTGGAAACAAAACTGATCTTAACGACAAGCGTGAGGTCACAACCGCGCAGGGTGAAGAGGAGGCTAAGAAGAACGGGTTGATGTTCATCGAGACTAGCGCCAAAGTTGGTCATAATGTCAAGCAACTTTTCCGGCGGATAGCCCAAGCTCTACCAGGCATGGAAGGCGAAGGTAGCAGAGGAGAAAGCCAAGGTTTGTTTCCTCGGTGTCACTTTTAAATTCCTCAGAGCTGACTGCTACCCTCTAGTGATCGACGTGAACATCACCCCAAAAGAGACCACAACCAACGATGGATGCGCTTGCTGAATGCTGTAATGTACTACCTGGTCACCATTTTCGATTACATTCACCAATTTGTTTCCTCGATCTCATTGATGAGGTTTGAGATTGTCAATATTGCTGCCATTCTTAATCTGTACATTTTTCTCCCTTTGCTTTTCAAGTGAATAGCGTGTTTAGATCGAAGCCGTTTTTTCTTTTCTCTTTCTTTCCTGTTTTCCTACACGGTCGCCTGGTGCTTGGTGGGAGAATTCGGCGTTCTACTTGCTACATCGCATCAACATCCCATTGCTTGCCCCCCAGATTCATGCGATATCCTTTCTATCTTTAACGGCCCAGATTTGAGTTTATGGTTCTAAGATGTCATGGCTCTTGTAAGATTTTGGACAACGTCTACTATACATATATATTGTACTATTCACCATACTATTCGCAACTGCATAGCATCCAGAAATGTCAGCCAGCAGAATTAGGAGCAAACGAAAAATGAAAACGAAAAGAAACAGGTCAAGGCAGACATTCGCATATCTTCATAATACGACGGAGTAAACAACCCGGAGTTGGTCATTAGCGCTAGCATCGGGAATGTCGTACTCGTATTGTCTGATGCAAGACTGCTGACTGCCTAGGCGAACAGAGCTACATCCACGAGAGAACACTTTGGAAATTCAGCAGGGAATAGCATGGAAGGGAATAATTGAATTCCAACTAATCATTCAGATTGACCTTAAAACAATAACTGGAAGTACATGCAGCCATCCTCCCTTAACCAGGTCATTGAAAACTTGCGCAGTAAACAGTTCATTGGACGTAAATTCATGTTACGGAGGTTACGGAGTACCTACCCGAACGTCATTAAAAGGCCGCTCATTTCTTGGCGTTTAATAGGCAAAGATAGTAATGATCGGCGGGGCGGATCGTCCGGAAAATCAAGCCCCTGTGTGACAATACCGCATGGGCATCGTGACCCAACTGTTGCTGACTTCCAGCCTCCTCACTTCCTTCTCTTCTGTGGCTTCCATTCGTTTTCCCTTTTCTACTGCATCCTCTCATCGCTTGTGCCACTCACACCGCAACCCATCGGCGATATCAAAGATGGGGTTTTCACCAACCCGTTTTCTCCGCATCCCGCGGCCAGAGGTATGTCAGAAATTAAAATTTCGTGATAAAAGGCCTTCCCGTTCCGTGTCTAGACTTCGATGGTGCTAAGAATGAACCCTCGGAGTACAACAGACATTCCTCTATGTCATGAGCCTGCGGACGGGCGCTTCTCTCATCACGCTGTCCTTACTTTTGAACAAGATTAGCGGCCTTTACGGGTTGCTTGCGCTCCTAACCGGTTACCACCTTTCCCCCGTCCAGCTGTCCATGTACCTTTACTCCCTGCTTGCTCTCGGCGTCGCAACACTGCTCTTCCCACATATCCGGAAACAATCACCTCTGCAATGCCTCGCTCTCGCCTGGCTCTACCTCTTCGATAGCGTCATCAACGCCGCATATACCGCTGCTTTTGGTGTAACATGGTTCCTTGTCATCTCTCAACATTATGAGAGTGGAAACACCTCCGGACCTGGTAGTGAGACGATTGCACAGACTGCCGGATTCACCAGCCCGCAGTACGATCCATCATCTGCCCAGAACGCCCAGTATGCCAGAAGTTCCGATGGCCTAGGCAACGCGGTTACCCAACCAGAAAGTTTCCAAAGCATTGTCTTCATCTGCTCGCTATGGATCATCCGCGCATACTTTGTTTTTGTCATGCTAGCATTTGCTCGCCAGTCCCTGCGTCTTTATATTGCTGTTCCTCGTCACACTCAGCTCCCGACTCATAGCCGGAACACTTCCATCGCTAGTGTGGCCAGCGTCGCCGATATCGATAAGGAGCCGTTCTCGCCGTTCACTCCTGATGGTCAAGGCTGGAAGGGAAAGCTTGGTCGTGCTATGATTAGCGTTGGTCGCAATTATTGGTTAGGCGAGGATGAGGATGGTGACTGGATGGATACAATCGGGCGGCGGTTCCGTGCCCGCGGCGAGAGCACCGAGCTTCCTGGACCCCTTGAAAGAGAACGGAGACGTCGGTCTGGAACTGGTCCTCCGCAACCTTCTCAGTCGGCTGTCCAGGCGGCTGCCTTACAACAACCCATTTATGAGGTACCGGGTATGAACGTCAAAATGCAGGACTGGAGCGAAAACAGATAAACAAAAGCAATCGGAAGTTGTCGATCCGCTACAGGTCATCCATTCAAGTTCATATCAACCCTTACAGAGGGAGTTGCGTCCAAATCCATACAACGTGGGTGCCCTTGGCAGAGGAGACGGATGTCAATGCTCCTCGTCGTACTGTGGACGCCTAACTCATAGCGACGAGGGCTCTGGTATCAACAGCCTCACCTCTTACCCAATGCACATTACGTGGTTTTCTTTATACAGTTATATCACTTAAATGGTGAGATGATCTACAGTCGCTGGTCACACGTCATACGGCCGCAAGAGTCTGAGGCCTCGACAACGCTCAGGGCTCTTTTTCTCTCCCTTCCGGAGCGGGTCATAGAGACAGAGTTGGATTTTTCTTTGCGAAAAGGTATATTCGGCCAATCGAAGTCGTTCTTATGGCAGAGAACGGTGTTTTTGTTCGGCTGTAAGGACGGAAAGGTTGGTTTTTTAGATATGGTCCCCGGCGTCTGGGACTTGTACATTGATATCGATATAGGGGTTTGGTTTCATCTTTGGTGTCTTGAGGATCAGTTTTCATACACTATATCAGGGAATCGCATAATGTTCTATCATGAATGACCAAAAGACCACATGTTAGTCACCAAAGGGTGCATAGTCAATTGTATGACATATTTTGTAACTTTTTTCTCCTTTCTTTTGTTCTTTTATCCTTTTAAGAGCCTGTCCCCTTACTCCTTATCCGCTGGGGAAACTAAAGAGAGAGCGGGGGCGGAAGCTGGTTCTTCAACAATTGTTCTCGATTCCCCATGTAACGGGCTGTTAGTATCCAGCTGACCACTAACCACACCGGGAGTCTCTCGCCCGAGAGCAGATTACCTTTGTAATAAGTATAGCAAGCCGAATGATCAAATACCGATTGGTCCCCTGCTAAGGGGAAAATAGGGAACAATTCTGGAAAAATTCTCGACTATCTGTGTTGTTCGTACGGGGCAATCTTCCTTCAATTATGCTAACTACATTAATTATGAATTTATTTTTGTGGCCGATGAGCGGATGTCTTCCACGTTCGGCTGCAACACGAGATCTCCATCAAGATCAATCATAGAGAGTAGAAGTAACCAACCTATCAGCATTCTGCCGAAGCAAAGCCCGCTGAAGAACTGACGTGCTCGACCTGCTGCCCGCACTTGACCCGATTAAGGATGTTTGCACCCACCGCCTGCGCACGTTTGCATCGATGTCGTGATCGCAGTCCAATGAGAATGTTGCTGATCCAACCCCGATGGCGGAGAAAGTCTATGGGGAACAAAATCGCTGCTTTAATTTTGAAGGGAATCTTAATGATAAACGGGAAAGAGTCAAGCTAATTTTTTAAATGTCTTTAAGACTGTCGCTTTTTCTTCCTTTCTCACTCCTTCCCCCTCATCGATTGAGCTCAAATTGAGTGTGGAGTCACCGTATGCGGTGATATCTACTCTGTATACTATTAGTATCATCCCACCTTTGCGCTCTACACAGCGCAACTGGCAAGTGCCAATATGGCGCCCGTTTCGACTGCCGGAGAGGCAGGTGAGTCATTTTCTTCATTCTTTCTCAAATCCCCAGTCCGTTGATCGCAGATACGACTATATTTTGCTGTCATTGTCTGTCTACGAGCTGGTGATGGAATACTAATTTACTCCTCAGTGGCGAGAGTCGCCTATCTCACTAGCGACGTTGTGGTCTCCGTCCAGCCATCCCTGCAAACAGATTCTTGGTTTAGCAAGTCACTAAAGGCTCTCAAGCAAGAAAGGGCGCGCAGTGTCCTGCCTAAGGGCGTACCTGACGTGAGTGATACCGGATTACAGCTTGTTTAAACTTGGATTGTGGGTTAACAGCTTCATCAGGTGATCTCAGTACGATACAATGAGGATCCTCTCCTCTCTGCTTTCCACCCTTTGCAGACTGGAGATGCAGTTTCTGTTGTCTCTAGCTCCTCTGTCCTCCTCTCTTCTATCCCTCACCTCTACCGCTTGGCGAACTTCCCCATTGTCATTCACGTCGCCTTGGAGCCTTCTCCATTCCCAGATTACTCGGTGATCAGCTCAATACGGCAATGTGGCTTCACATTCCTGCACTCTGAGACCGTTCAAGAGGCACAAGATATCTCTATCACTGCTCATGCTTTGGCACGCAAGTCTGGAAAGGGTGTCATTCACTTCTTTGACCCTACCAATTCTGCTCGCGACGAGCCCATCGCAGAGGAGGATGTGAATGTGGTCCAGAGTGTTCTGAACTTGGGAGGACATCATGCTACTCACTCCACCGGGCTCGGTGCCCAAACATTGTACACTGATTCTGGACGTGTGGCCACCGTAGCCGATGAAGTTGTGGAGAACGCTAAGACCCCCTCGGGTGCTGCTACCCCTGCACAGCCATCTCAGACACCTTCGAGTGTCAGTGTTGACAACTCGTCCGTTGGCTCCTCAAGAAGAGATAGCAGCGTTGATAGCCGCGCTACTAGTTCCGCTGCAACAACTGTGGATGCTTCTTCTATTAGGCCAGTTAGTGCCGCAGACATCTTTGAATGGACTTCTCAGATCTGGCGCACTTTGTCGGGATTGGTGGGTCGTAACTACAGGGCGGTCGAGTACACTGGTCCTTCGGATGCCAAGTCCGCTCTCTTTATCTTTGGCTCCACCGGAGTGTTTGTAGATGCTCTGTCCAAGGAAGACACTGCCAGCGAGCTGAAGAACATTGGACTTATCACTGCGCGGTTGTACCGACCCTGGGTGGGCAGTCAGATTGTGAACTCTATTCCAGCCTCGGTTGAAAAGATCGCCGTTCTGGAACAAGTTCGCAAGACTACAAAATGGGGTCCTTCGTTCATGGATCTGTTGTCAAGCTTGACCCCTACCACTGCTGGTGGACGTGCTCCACAAATTGTCGGTTACAGACTCGGGTACGTTGAGCCATCCACTGCCATTCAGGCACTCCGCGGCATTGTCCAGAACTTGGACATCCCCTCTCCTATCCAGAACCTTGAAGTCGGTAGCTCCAAAGTTCCAACACTTGAGACTGCCTTGGAGCAGCCCCATGTCGAAAATGCCTATCTGAAGATCTTAAACCAGCTTTTCGGGGAGCGTTTGCACATCGCCAACCAGTTGGATTCGAAGCATGCCGGTGTCTCCTCAACCATTGCCGCCACTCCTGAATATGGATTTGGTTCCTTGATTGCCAGGATGGAACACCGCCGGCGGTTTGTGCGGGAGGTTGAAGAAGCATCGAAGGCTGGTAGCTTTGCCACTGATGCGCCGAAGACATCCCTCTCAAACTGGGCTCTTAATGCCGGAGATGCATCCAAGGCCAACAGACTGGCTCCAGATGTTATTGATCACCTTTCAAAGGATGATTCTCAGTTGGCCAAGCGGCTCCTAGAGTCCAAGAAGCTTTTCTATGATGAGTCTCGATGGCTCGTTGGCTCCGATGCCTGGGCCTATGATCTTGGCAACTCAGGTGTCCACCATGTCCTTGCCTCCGGTGCCAATGTTAACATGCTCGTTATCGATTCCCAGCCGTACTCTGAACGCACCGCTGCTGATCCGACACGCAGAAAGAAGGATATTGGTCTTTATGCCATGAACTACGGTAATGCCTACGTTGCCTCCGTTGCCGTGTACGGCTCCTACACTCAGGTTCTCCAAGCTATGGCTGAGGCCGAACAGTTCAAGGGCCCATCCGTGGTTGTTGCATACCTGCCTTACAACCAGGAGGACGACTCCGCCTTGACTGTTCTCCAGGAGACCAAGAAGGCCATCGACCTTGGATACTGGCCTTTGTACCGTTGGAACCCTGGAAATGAAGAGAACCACGAGCCCAAGTTCTCTCTGGATTCGGAACGTCTCAAGCGTGAACTTGAAGAGTTCCTTCGTAGGGACAACCAACTCAGCCAGCTTATGAACCGTTATCCCAAGTTTTCTTCTGCCCTCTCTGAATCTTACGGCACTGAGGTTCGGGCCCTCCAGAAACGCAAGGCCAAGGATTCTTATGAGAAGCTTCTCGAAGGCCTTTTCGGCGCACCCTTGACTATTCTATTCGCGTCGGACAATGGCAATGCCCAAAACCTGGCAAAGCGCCTTGGAAACCGCGGTCGCGCAAGGGGACTGAAGACTATGGTCATGGCCATGGATGATTACCCCGCTGAGGATCTATCTACTGAGGAAAACGTGGTGTTTATAACCAGCACCGCGGGCCAGGGTGAGTTCCCCGTCAATGGCCGTGGTCTGTGGGAATTCGTAAAAAGCTCTGGAGATCTTGACTTGTCTACTATCAATTACTCTGTTTTTGGCCTTGGTGATAGCCATTACTGGCCACGCAAGGAAGATAAGATTTATTATAACAAGCCTGCCAAGGACCTTGATGCCCGGGTTGCCTTCTTGGGCGGACGTAAGCTCACAGATATAGGACTTGGTGATGATCAAGATCCAGACGCTTACCAGACTGGTTACTCTGAGTGGGAGCCACGTCTCTGGCAATCTTTGGGAGTGGACAAAGTCGAGGGTCTTCCTGAAGAGCCTGCACCTTTGACAAACGAGGACATCAAGATACAATCTAACTACCTTCGTGGTACCATTGCCGAGGGTCTTCTAGATGAGAGTACCGGTGCTATCTCTGCAAGCGACCAGCAGTTGACCAAGTTCCACGGCACGTATATGCAAGATGACCGTGATGTGCGCGATGAACGCAAAGCTCAAGGCCTTGAGCCTGCCTACAGCTTCATGATCCGTTGCCGGCTTGCTGGTGGAGTTGCTACCCCCACTCAGTGGCTGCAAATGGATGCTATCAGCAGCTCTCATGGTAACGAGACCATGAAGCTCACGACCAGACAGACCTTCCAATTCCACGGCGTCATCAAGCGTAACCTCCGAGGTGCGATGCGTGCTATCAATAAAGCACTTATGACTACTATTGCAGCCTGCGGTGATGTCAACCGTAACGTCATGTGCAGCTCCCTCCCAGAGCTCTCTTTCTACCATCGCGAGGCGCATGCTGTCGCGCAGAAGATTAGCGACCATCTTCTCCCTTCTACTACAGCCTATCATGAGATTTGGCTGAAGGATGATGATGATAAGAAGGTTCAAGTTGCAGGAGATGCCGTTGTCGATAACGAACCCCTCTATGGCCCTACCTACCTTCCCCGTAAGTTCAAGATCACCATTGCTATTCCTCCTCACAACGATACCGATGTGTATGCACACGATATTGGTTTGATCGCCATTAAGGGATCCGACGGACATTTGGAAGGTTTCAACATTCTCGCTGGTGGTGGCATGGGTAGCACTCACAACAACAAGAAGACATATCCTCAGACTGGCCGCATGTTTGGATATGTACCCGCTGATCAGGCCCACATTGTTTGTGAAAAGATTATGTTGGTCCAACGTGATCACGGTGACCGTCAGAACCGCAAGCATGCACGTCTAAAGTACACTATCGACGACATGGGCGTTGAGGTCTTCAAGGAGAAGGTGGAGGCTCTCCTTCCAGACGGCTTACGGTTCGCCGAACCTCGTCCGTTCAAGTTTGCTTCTAATGTTGATACTTTTGGCTGGCTCAAGGATGAGAAGGGCCTCAACCACTTCACTTTCTTCATTGAGAACGGGCGAATTGAGGATACTGCCGACTTCCAGATGCGCACCGGTTTGCGTGAACTGGCGAAGCTTGACAAGGGCGAGTTCCGTCTCACTGGTAATCAGCATTTGATTCTATCCAGCGTCAAGGATGAGGACCTCCCTGCAATCAAGGAATTGATGGCCAAGTACAAGCTCGACAACACCTCTTTCAGTGGTATGCGTCTTTCTTCGTCTGCTTGTGTTGCCTTCCCCACTTGTGGCCTGGCCATGGCCGAGTCTGAGCGTTACCTGCCAGTTCTTATTTCTAAGCTCGAATCTACTCTCGAAGAGGTGGGCCTGGCTAGAGACAGCATTGTCATGCGTATGACAGGTTGCCCCAACGGTTGCGCCAGGCCCTGGCTCGCCGAAGCTGCCTTCGTTGGTAAAGCATACGGTGCCTACAATATGTACCTCGGCGGTGGTTATCACGGACAACGTCTGAACAAGTTATATCGCTCTTCTATCAAGGAGGATGAGATTTTGGACATCATGAAGGGTCTCCTCAAGCGGTACGCACTTGAACGCAATACAGATGGCGAAGAGCCTGAGAGGTTCGGAGACTGGTGTATTCGTGCAGGCGTTATCAAGGAAACTACTGATGGACGCAACTTCCATGAAGGAGTAAGTTAATCCTCGCTATCACACACATTCAGGCTTTCCACCTAATGGAATTTAACAGGTTGTTGAAGACGAAGAAGAAGAGTAAGGGATTAAAATCTGAGATGAAAAGAGGGTAAATCACTTTGCATTTTGTTAAGCTTTGCTTTGATTGTCGGTATTTTAACTACGGCAGTTGCATTGTTTTAGATTCCACCATTTCCATGTGAGCCATGTTTCATTTGGGTAGTGATTTGATTTGCTGCTATCATTCCTTGCTTCTGTGTATGCCTGTATAAGCCTGACATCTAAAAGCATTGGACCAGTCTAGTTCCATTAATCTTCATGTACTGCGGTGGGAGTTTATTGTGTCGGTAACAGCCACTATACGTTATATGTTACGTTCTAATCGTCTTTAAATCCAATTGGTCTGTAGCTTTAAAGACCTCCTGTATTACTACACTGAAGCATCCTTTTAAGAAAGAAGAAAAGCGACCCGACCCGAGAAAGACATCATGAACATCTAAATGTCAGGTGTCGTTCTATATGTCACTATAATAGAAGGCGGTGTACTCCACTTTTCCCATTCTTATCAGCCACTTCTCCACCGCCCTGATATGGAGAAAAAATTGAGGAAGAGAAGAGCAATCAATTATCCACGATATACTGTTCTCCTGTCCAATTTAACGAATGCTATTGAACTAATGCTACGATCTTAGCCGACCAACCCATCCATTGCCCATAGCCCCATATCCACACCATGGACTCCTCAGACCCCGTCATCGCATCCTACGACGTCTACCTGACAGACTCCGAAATCTCTCGGTACGTCCTCCAATATCTCGACCGACTACCAGACTACCCCTATGATGACCGCCATGGCCAAAGGCCCACTGCCTTCCGTTTAAAACCGAAAACAGGGCTTGTCGAAGTCGACGTCCCCATCAACACCCGCATGAACTATGACGTGAATAAAGGCCTGAAGTACGGCGATGCGCTGAAGAAAAGTCGCAGCTCGCAAGAGGGCGGCGCGTTCGGCATGGCGGGTGGTTTCAGTGGCGGTTCCCTTGCTAGCGGGAATAAGGTGAAAATGGAAGCCGGCGGGGATGTGGAAATGGGCGGCATGGGAAATGGAGACTCGGCTTCCTTATTACGGGTGCAGACGCTGGGAGGTCGCATTAAGATTCCTGAGGAGGGGGACCCGGTTTATATGTTGGCTGCTTTCCGGGGGAGTGAGTTGCTGCGCTGGGTTTCTTTGCTGGTGTTGCGTGCAGATGCTAATAGTGATCATAGATAATCTTCATCTGTCGCCTGTTTCGGCGGTTGTGCAGGTGCATCCTCAGCTTCATCATCTTGATGCGTTAGATGAGATTCCCACCAAGGGTAAGGGAAAGAAGAAGGATGATGATGAGGGTGGTGGAAATGAGGCTCGCGCTATTGATATCAAGGTTAAAGCGGCTGAAGATGACCAGGCGAGTCAGTTGGCTGGTAACCTGGATCTTTTGAAGAAGATGCAGGAGGAGAAATGGGGTAGCTATGATTGGGTCGATGCCGAGGTGAGTATTTGTTACGTGATGTTTTCGTTTCTTATAAGAGGCTCCGCTAATTCGAGATACTCTAAGACTGAGGAGTCATGGCAAGTATATGAAAGCTACATGATGCACCAAGATTTGGAAAATCTACCGCAATTAGAATCGGCGATCGATAGTGAGGACTATCTGGATAAAATGAGTGCGCCGCGTATTGACCCAGCAAACCCAGAGATGACTGGATGGGCTATGAAGCAGAATCGGATGAAACAGAATGGAAGAGGGAGCTCTTCTAGGAGTACTACTGAAGAGGAATGATTAAATTACTTTATGTGTAAAAAAAAAATAGACTTTACGAATGGCATCATGAGAATATTCCCAAAAGTGCAAGGAGCGTTCTAGGTATGGCTAATTGATTGTAGTATGCGAAAGATGCTATAGATAATATTAACAATATTGCATTGGTTGGTCAGGGACCTGAACTCTATAAAAAGCCGGCACAGAACTCTGAACTTATGACAGTCAGGAATGAGTACATAGTTAATACAAGTTTGTGAAAGGTGTGGACGATCGCCACCGCCCAAGTTGACAGGTCTCGAGAGGTACTAGTATACCCGTGAATGTGGACGCGATCCTGCAAATGAGAAGCCGAAGAAAAACACGATAATCAAATCACGTGCACACACGTGCCTTATCTCCCCTTTGAGGATCCGAGTATTTTTCCCCCGATTTCTCCGTCCAGGAACTACTACAGCATTTCGACTTTTTTCGCCTTCATCAGACCTTCACCCCCATTCTTTCTTTGCCCATCTCTTATAAACCGGTGAAGGGCTGCAGGACGGCTTGTCAGCCGATATCTTCCGCTGACAGGAAGTTCATTGTCAATTTATTGAATTTTCTTTGCGCATATTCGCATACTAATGATTTTGTTCTTGCATAATTTTTGCCTTCCTTCATAATTTTCTTCTCCTCTTTACGTACCTCTACATCGTATTCTTAATTTATCCGGTTGCTTCAGCGAAAATTCTTGAATCATGTTATCCCGAATTGCTCGTCAGAAAAATGCAGCGTCTCATCTCCGGGTTTCTAATGGGCGTTTGGTGTCGCCATCTTTGGCCACCTTGCGGTTTCACTCCCATCTAGGTCGCCCGAATTCTTATGTCAACGCGTCTGTCAAAGTTTCTCCCGATCGTTCCCGTCAGCCATATCTCCAATCATATCGGCATCTCGCCACGGCAGCAGATCACTCCGCTGTTGAACAGACACCGTATCCTTCATTCGAGAACTCCTCATACACAGCCGGTCACCGGTATGACCAACCGGCACAAATGGCTTCCCTTTTCCCACCCATTTCTAAGGGGTTCAACGCTTCATCCTTAATCATCATAGACGACCTTCTACAGACCAGACCAAGAGCTCTCAAAAAGCACAAGGGTATTGGTGGTGACGAAGATGAGATGATGGCAAACCTGGATATCTCCCTGAAAGTTGGTCGAATGGATCGGGCTGCCAATCTGATAACCCGTCTTGGGGAGTACTTTCCCATCGGTTCGCCTGAGTATCTGGCCATCCATAACCGTTATCTGGAGGAGATGGTGTCACACATGGTTGTAACAAGGCAGCACAACTTGGTCTTGCCCTTGCAAAGATGGTTCGAAGTTGACATGGCTCACGGGGGTGTTCAGCCAGATGCACGAACATATGCGATCATGATTCGGATGGCACTACGCATGTTACATGGTGCTAAGCGAGACAGAGCAGTTCGCAGGTATTGGAGTTTCGCAAAGACCGCGGGAGTTGAAGAGGAGGTTTTGGCTGTTCCAGTTCTTTCGGAATTAGAGCTAGGCGAACTGTCAGAGGTTTGTCTATTCCATTCTTGCCTTCATTTCAACATTATGAGGTATGCGGGAAAGAAGAAATTGGTGCTGACACACATCCTTTCACTAGATCTGTTCGTCTGACCTTCGACGTGTTGCGATCGGCAGCATGCACTCAGATACTACCAATACAAATTCCGAGTCGATCACAGATGAGATACCGGCTGTTCGGCCTGTTGATCAGAAAGGCCTCGGTCTCTCGTCTTTGCAGGATTCTCTCTCAATGTTCTCCACTGGCTCTGATGTCGCTTTTCCAACCGACACCAAGTATACGGAAGAGGAAAAGTTGGAGTTATACAATCAACTCAGACAGCGACAGTTAGAGACGGATTCGATAAGGACTTCGCTTGAACGATGGCGGCAAGAGTTTACTCAGATGCAAAAGTCAGGGCTAGATATGACTGGCGGTGGAAAAAAGCTAGGTACCATTATGAATCAGTGGCATATGGGACTTGTATCCAGGATCCAAGAAGAACTCAAGCTTGTTGATGAAGCGGAGGCCAATCCAATTAGGACTTTCGAGCAGAAAGAGCGTTATGACTACGGAGTATATCTGCGGAGTCTGGACCCGGAAAGGTTGGCAGCGCTAACTATTCTCGCCGTTATATCAACCTTCTCTCGTGGAGGAATGGAAAGGGGCATCAAGGTCTCTGCAATTGCCACTGGTATTGGGAAAGACCTTCAAGATGAACTGATAGCTGAGATTACCCTTAAAAAGCAGCAGTCGGGAAATGATGCCCGTCGCATGAAGGCACTAAGGGAAATTCTTGCTGGTCGCAAACAGAAGGATGGGCGAGCACCCTGGCAGAAGATTGTACACGACTTGGAAAAGGAGGACCCGGCAGCTATCTGGCCCCCTAGGGTGAAAGCTAAAATCGGCGCTGTCTTGATGAGTTTCCTTTTCGATGTAGGAAAGGTTCCTGTTGCAGCGGAGCATCCAGGTACAAAGAAGAAAACAACCACATTGCAACCCGCATTTCAGCACTCCTACCAAATCAACTGGGGGAGGAAGTCGGGATACGTTCATTTACACCCAGAGATTGTTCAGATCGTTGCTCGGGAGCCTACCGCGGATGTGCTAGGTCGTCAGTTGCCCATGATTTGTAAACCAAGGCCGTGGAACGGTCCTAAAGATGGTGGTTATTTCATCTATCAGAGCAACATTGTACGCGCAACACCGGGCGAGACTCTACAACCGTCTTACATCAAAGCAGCGATGGAGAACAATGGTTTGGAACAGGTCCGCGAGGGTTTGAATATACTTGGAAGAACTGGGTGGAGGATCAATCGAGATGTATTCGAGGTCATGCTTGAGGCATGGAACTCAGGAGAAGCCGTTGCCAGCCTTGCGCCCTTAAACCCTGACCTTCCTCACCCACCTAAGCCAGCTCCCGAAGAAGGTTTCGCGGCCGAGAAGAAGTGGGATAACGCTATGCGTGAGATCGAAAATCGACGATCCGGCATGCATTCTAACCGATGCTTTCAAAATTTCCAACTGGAAGTTGCCCGTGCGTACAGAAATGATACTTTCTATCTTCCTCATAACATGGATTTCCGTGGTCGTGCTTACCCGCTTCCACCCTATCTTAACCAAATGGGTGCGGACAATGCTAGAGGACTCCTCCTTTTCAGCGAAGCTAAGCCGCTGGGCGCTCGTGGCCTAACATGGCTGAAGATTCAGATTGCTAACTTGTCTGGCTTTGACAAGGCTAGCCTCTCAGAACGTGAACAATGGACAATGGATCACTTGGACGATGTTCTTGATTCTGCAAACAAAGGTTTACACGGCAGACGGTGGTGGCTTGACGCAGAGGATCCATGGCAATGCTTGGCCGCCTGCTGTGAGCTGAGAAACGCTCTCCAGCACCCGGATCCTACTCAATATCCCTCGCGACTACCCATCCATCAAGACGGCTCGTGCAATGGATTGCAACACTACGCAGCACTTGGTGGTGATAAGGTGGGCGCTCAGCAAGTGAACTTGGAGCCGTCTGACCGCCCGTCCGATGTATATTCTGGTGTCGCCCAATTTGTTAAGGAGGCTGTCGCACGTGAAGCCAAAGAGGGCACCCCAATTGCGAAGTTGCTGGACGGGAAGATCACCCGTAAGATTGTCAAGCAGACTGTCATGACGAACGTCTATGGTGTCACCTTTATGGGAGCTATGAAGCAAGTGCGCAAACAGCTTGTTGACCATTACCCGGAGCTTTCGGCCGATGAAACGAAGAGTGGTTCGTTGTACATTGCTCGGAAGATTTTCGAGGCTCTAGGCACAATGTTCAATGGAGCTCATGAAATCCAATACTGGCTTGGAGACTGCGCAAGTCGAATCACGCAATCTCTCGCTCCTGAACAGATCGAGGAAATTGCAAAAGAAGCTTTGAGCCCTACACAATCGGCCGAAGGGTCGACAAAGAAAGCCGGCGACCCAGCTCAGAAGTTCAGATCCACTGTGATCTGGACCACTCCTTTAGGTTTACCTGTTGTCCAGCCTTACCGTGTTCGAAAGTCTCGACGCGTTCGTACTACTATACAGGATTTGAGCATTGTAGACATGGGCTCTGACGATGTTGTTTCTAAGCGCAAGCAACTCCAGGCTTTCCCGCCTAATTTTATTCACTCTCTCGACGCTACCCACATGATGCTATCAGCTATTGCCTGCGACCGGGCTGGTCTTAGCTTTTCGGCGGTCCATGACTCCTTCTGGACCCATGCCTGCGATGTCGATTCTATGAACAATATTCTCCGTGAGGCTTTCGTTCGCATGCACTCAGACGACGTTGTGAAGAGACTCGCGGCGGAGTTTGAAGTCCGTTACGGCAAAAATCTGTTCCTCGCGAAAGTCAATATCTCGAGTAAGATTGGAAAGGCTATCCGAGCTCACCGCAGACATGCAAACAACAAATCGGCTAAAGTGCAGGAACTCCTAGAGGAGTACAAGAGACAAAAGCTTTTGCAATCGGACGATCCAGAATTGCAAGCCCAGGGACGCGCAATGGTCACCCCCGCCAGTATCTTTGAACAGGCTGGTGGTGCCGATAAGGATCTTTCTATTTCGAGCTCGCTCGGTGAGACCGTTGTCGGACATGTCCCTGAGAATCTGGAAGCAGCAGAGCGGAAAACTTCGGGCATGGAAACGGATACATCGGACCCAGTAATTGAGAGTCTGATGACCGATTTTGACGATGTTCTTGGCCCCAAGGCGAACTTGGAAGATGCCGCCGCTGAAGCCGATCTAGATGAGATTGACGAGCCGAAGAAGAAAAGGCGCGGTGCTATCCACACTTGGCTCTGGCTACCATTGCGCTTCCGCGAGGTACCTCAGAAAGGAGAGTGGGACATCACTCGCATCCGAGACAGTGAATATTTCTTCTCCTGAAAATTCAACCGTTGGTTGGCTGAGCGGGCCCTCCTTGGGCGGGCGTTTGAACGCATTCGGTTGGTGTTGGCTTTTTTTGGCGCAATCGACAACGAAAAGTAAAATTAGAGGGACGGGATCGTCTACGCCCTAGTTCTTCGCTTACCTACTCCGTACCTAAGCGTTGCCTTGTTTGAGCATGATTAGTGATATCCCCATCCTGTGTATTTGTTGCATCTTTTACAAAAACCTCTCTCTTCACCTTTTGAATCCCCCCATTGTTTTTATTAATCCTTGTATTTTTTTTTTTCGGTATGTGTACAGTGGTTGCCTGACCACTGTTGGCGATTGATGTATAATGTGTTTCACGTGGATAGATCTGGCGTTGGACATCGGTAACATGTACACTAAATCTGCATTTATGTCTATATATGTGAGGATATCACAGACATCAAAGGATGTGATCATTGTACATACAAAATAATATATGAAACTCAAAATACTGTGGCTTGTGATGAACCCTTTCCATTATTACTTGGTAGTAGTAAACATGCAAAAGTTAACTTTTGTGTTTTTCCGGGGTAATTTAGGCAAAATGTCGGACGAAGAGGAACCTGCGCCAAGAACATGATGGGCGTGTTTGAGAGCAGACTCGGGATGAACGGCATGTTTCCTGTTGTAGCAAAGTCCTACCTACTAGTAGTAACGCCGATAACCTGCAGCTCGGTTATGAAAGTATGAGCATCAGACAGGGTTCATGCACACCAATGACCAGCAGCCTAGCGGGGAAATGCTACTACATTTTTCGTCATCTTCTACCCCTTCTCCGGACGATCGGGGGATTTAATTACAGGACTCAGACGCAAGTTGACAAAGAGAGATGGATTGCACAAGTCGGGCTAAACTTGGGCAGTGTCGACTGAAACCGTTGAATACTTGAATTGATACTGCTGCTACCGTTTATTCTTTTGTTAACTCTGCTGAAAGTGTGTAAAGGATGTGGGGACTATAATTAAGGTCCATACACTCTAGTAGGGCCATCTCGACAGCTATGCATTAATGGAATAGACTTAAAACACCGGTATATATTACATACATACTGGCTGGTATCGGCTACCCCCGAGACAATCTCAATGGATTGAGTCTATATCCCTGGGAAGTGCAATATATAGACGTATGCACATGACATGGGTTGCTTGCCCAGGCCGACAGAGAATGATGCCGGTACTTCCCCCACGTTTCATACTTTAAATAAATAGAAATGTGACCTTGATTGAACATATGCCCGGTCGTTCATTCCCTATGACAATGAGTTCGTTTAGAATACTGCTCCAACAATCAAAAACAAGGAATAATAATATGGAAAGGGCAAAACAAACCCTGATCACCTATCACTCTCCCCACCTTGACCTGACGATCCGGAACCCAGCCCCGGCAGGCACCTTCATCCGAAAGTGAGGGACCTTTTTCCCCGCCTTTTTTCTTCTGTCCTTTTCCTGTCATTTATTGGTTTGTTCACTTCTAAACCAACTGCTGCAACTCCACATCTTTCTATTCATCACTCACACCAGTGGACAAGGAAACGGGTATTAAAACGGATCGTCATCTTGCCATCCTAAACCTGGATCTCGGCGGAGCCCTAGACCAAGTTTGCCTCATGAGGAGAAAGATTATCGACCTTCTCCCGGGCCTCCCTCGTCGCCCTGTGTTCTGACCGATGGCTAAAGCCATCCACTCGTGACCTTTAGTCTCCGTCTTAGCGCTTTTAGTGCTTTTCCTTCCCCGGTTTTCTCGTATGCTTCGGTGGCTTTCTGGGGGGCGTCCCCTCGTGTCGTTTGCTGTTGACTCGTTCAGGGTGACTCTCCGGCCTATAAGGTCGCGAGGTAATTCAACCTGTCAAGCTAAAATCCGTCTTAGTATCCTTTTTGTGGTTCCTCAGGTCTAAGACCCATTCCCTTCATCTCTCTCCCGACCCGATTACTTTAGTCGGCAAATATGTTCTGATCCTGGCCTCTGAGCCGATTCTCTCCCTCCCCACTGACCCGTATCTTTGGCTCTCTTTTTCTCTTCACTGCCCTTTCACACTACATCGTTTCTTTTTCTTTTTCTTTTTTTTTTTTTTTT